>NW_027226863.1:0-25080 GCF_037783145.1 Equus przewalskii
GGAATCACCTGTTGGGCATACGCAACCACCTCTGAGACGTACCAGAACCACGTGCCGTGCACGCCGGAACCACCTACCGGACAGACCGGAATCAACTTTTGGGCATGCCGGAACCACCAGTCAGATGTGCCAGAAACACGTGCCGGAGACGCCGGAAGCACCTTCCGAGCACGTCGCAACCACCTGCTCAACTCGCCTGAACCACCTGCCGGACACGCCAAAATCACCTGCCCGCTACACCAGCACCACCTCGGGGACAAGCCGGAATCACGTGAGGGGCATGCCGGCACAGCCTCTCAGACTGAACCTCGGGCCGGACACCAGAGAACCACCTGCCGGACAGACCGGAACCACCTGCCGGACACGCCGGAAGCACCGGCTCGACCCGCCGGAACGACCGCTGGACATGCAAAATCACCTGCCGGCTACGCCGGAAACACTTGGCGAACACTCCGGAATCACCTGCCGGGCATGCCGGGACCACCTCTCAGATATGCCAGAACCACGTGCCAATGACCCCGGAAGCACCTGCCGAGCACGTCGGAACCACCTGCTCGACTCGCCAGAACCACCTGCCGGACACGCAAAAATCACCTGCCGGCTACGCCACAACCAGTTGGGGAACACTTCGGAATCACCTGCCGGGCTTGCTGGAACCACCTGCCGGTCATGCCAAAATCACCTGCCAACTACGCCAGTACCACTTGGCGGACACTGTGGAAACACCTGTCGGGCCGGCCGGAACCACATCTCAGACGTGCCAGAACCATGTGCATGAGATGCTGGAACCACACCCCGAACAGACGGAAAACACCTGCCAGACCCGTCTGAACAACCTGCCGAGCACGCTGGAGCCACCTGCTCGACTCGCCAGAAACACCTGCCGGACACGCCAAAATCACCTGCCGGCTACGCCAGAACCACCTGACGGACACTCGGAAATCACCTGTCGCGCATGCCGGAACCACCTCTCAGACGTGCCGGAAGCACGTGCCGGAAACGCCGGAATCACCTACCGGACAGACCGGAACCACATGCCGAGCACGCCGGAGCCACCTGTTCGACTCGCTGGAACCACCTGCCGGACAGGCCAATATCAACTGCTGGCTATGCCAGAACCACCTGGGGGACGGTCCGGAATCACCTGCCAGCCATGGCGGAACCACCTCTCAGACGTACCAGAACCACCTGCCGGAGAAGGTGGAAACACGTCCTGGACAGTCTGGAACCACCTGCCGGCCAAGCCTGAACCACCTGCCAAGCACAACGGAACAACCTGCCAGACACGCCAAAATCACCTGCGTGTTATGCCAGAACCACTTGGAGGACTCTCTGGGATGACCTGCCGGGCATGCCGGAACCACCTCTCAGACGTGCCAGAACCATGTGGCGGACAGTCCGGAATCACCTGTTGGGCATGCGCAACCACCTCTGAGACGTACCAGAACCACATTCCGTGCAGGCTGGAACCACCTACCGGACAGACCGGAATCACCTTTCGGGCATGCCGGAACCACCTGTCAGATGTGCCAGAAACACGTGCCGGAGACGCCGGAAGCACCTGCCAAGCACGTTGGAACCACCTGCTCAACTCGCCTGAACCACCTGCCGGACATGCCAAAATCACCTGCCGACTATGCCAGAACCACTTGGCGAACACTCCGGAATCACTTGCCGGGCATGCAGGAACCACCTCTCAGACATGCCAGAACCCCGTGCCAATGACCCCGGAAGCACCAGCCGAGCACGCCGGAACCACCTGCTCGACTCGCCAGAACCACCTGCCGATCACGCAAAAATCACCTGCCGGCTACGCCACAACCAGTTGGTGAACACTTTGGAATCACCTGCCAGGCTTGCTGGAACCACCTGCCAGTCATGCCAAAATCACCTGCCAACTACGCCAGAACCGCTTGGCGGACACTCCGGAAACACCTGTCGGGCCTGCCAGAACCACATCTCAGACGTGCCAGAACCATGTGCCCGAGATGCCGGAACCACACCCCGAACAGACTGAAACCACCTGCCAGACCCGCCTGAACCACCTGCCGAGCACACTGGAACCACCTGCTCGACTCGCCGGAACCACCTACCTGACACGCAAAAACCACCGGCCGGGTATGCCAGAACCACTTGCTGGTCACTCCGGAATCATCTGCCAGACATGCCAGAAGCAGCTCTCAGACACACCAGAACAACCTGCTGGAGACGCCAGAAGCACCTGCTGAGCATGCCTGAGCCACCTGCTCGACTCGCAAGAAACACCTGCCACACACGCCAAAACCACCTGCCTGCTACACCAGAAGCACTTGGAAGACAAGCCGGAATCACGTGAAGGGCATGCCGTCACAATCTCTCAGACGTGCCAGAACCTCGTGCCGGACACCCCAGAACACCCTGCCGGACAGACCGGAACCACCTGCCGGACACGCCGGAACCACCTGCCGAGTACGCCAGAACCAATTGGCGGACACTCCGGAATCACAGGTTGGGCATGCCGGAACCACCTCTCAGACGTGCCAGAACCATGTTCCGGACACGCCGGTACCACCTGCCGAGAATGCCGGAAACACCTGATCCACTCCCGAGGACCACCTGCTGGACATGCCAAAATCACCTGCTGGCTACGCCAGAACCACTCGGCAGACACTCCGGAATAACCTGCCAGGCATGCCGGAACCACCTCTTAGACATGCCAGAAGGACGTGTCGGACACGCCGGAAACACCTACCGGACAGACCGGAACCACCTGCCAGACATCCCGGAACCACTTGCCGAGCACGCCGCAGCCGCCTGCTGGAGAGGCCGGAACCACCTTAAAGACAGGCCAAAATCAACAGCTGGCTATGCTAGAACCACGTGGCGGACAGTCCAAAATCACCTGCCTGGCATTCAGGAACCACCTCTCAGACGTAACAGAACCACGTTCCGGACACGCTGGAACCACATCCTGGAGAGACCGGAACCACCTGCCTGACATGCCGGAACCACCTGCCGAGCACGCCAGAGCCACCTGCTCCCCTTGCCGGAACCACCTGCCAGACAGGCCAAAATCAACAGCTGGCTGTGCGAGAACCACCTGGGGGACAGTCCGGAATCACCTGCCAGCCATGGCGGAACCACCTCTCAGACGTACCAGAACCACGTGCCGGACAATCTGGAATCATGTACTGGACAGACTGGATCCACCTGCCGGCCACGCCTGAAGCACCTGCCGAGCACGACGGAACCACCTGCCGGACACACCAAAATCACCTGCGGGCTACTCCAGAACCACTTGGAGGACTCTCCGGGATGACCTGCCAGGCATGCTGGAACCACCTCTCAGACGCGCCAGAACCATGTGGCAGAGAGTCCGGAATCACCTGTTTGGCATGTGGAACCACCTCTGAGACGTACCAGCACCACCTGCCGGACACGCCAAAATCACCTGCCGGCTACGCCAGAACCACTTGGCAAACACTCCGGAATCACCTGCTGGGCATGCCGGAACCACCTCTCAGACATGCCAGAACCACGTGCCAATGACACCAGAAGCACCTGCCGAGCATGCCGGAACCACCTGCTCGACTCGCCAGAACCACCTGCCAGTCATGCAAAAATCACCTGCCGGCTTCGCCACAACCAGTTGGTGAACACTTCCCCATCACCTGCCGGGCTTGCTGGAACCACCTGCCGGTCATGTCAAAATCACCTGCCAACTACGCCAGAACCACTTGTCGACACTGCGGAAACACCTGTCGGGCCGGCCAGAGCTACATATCAGACGTGCCAGAACCTTGTGCGTGTGATGCCGGAACCACAACCCGAACAGAGGGAAACCACCTGCCAGACACGCCTGAACCACCTGCCGAGCACGCCGGAGCCACCTGTTCGACTCACCGGAAGCATCAGCCAGACAGGCCAAAATCAACAGCTGGCTATGCGAGAACCATCTGGCGGACAGTCCGGAATCACCTGCCGGGCATGCAGGAACCACCTCTCAGATGTAACGGAACCACGAGCCGGACACACTGGAACCACGTCCTGGACAGACTGGAACCACCTGCTGAGCACTCCCGAACCACCTGCTCGACTCGCACGACCCACGTGCTGGACACGCCAAAATGAACTTTCGGCTACACCAGAACCACTTACCCAACACTCCAGAATCACCTGCCTGGCATGCCAGAACCACCTCTCACACGTTCCAGAAGCACGTGCCGGACATGCCGGAACGACCTATCGGACAGAACGGAACCACCTGCCAGACACGCCGGAACCACCTGCTGAACACGCCACAGCCACCTGATCGACTCGCCGGATGCACCGGACGGACAGGCCAATATCAACTGCTGGCTATGCCAGAACCACCTGGCGGACAGTCCGGAATCACCTGCCAGCCATGGCGGAACCACCTCTCAGACGTACAAGAACCACGTGCCGGACAAGCTGGAAACACTTACTGGACAGACTGGAACCACCTGCCTGCCACGCCTGAACCACCTGCCGAGCACGATGGAACCACCTGCCGGACACGCCAAAATCACCTGCGGGGTACACCAGAACCACTTGGAGAACTCTCCGGGATGACCTGCCGGGCATGCTGGAACCACCTCTCAGACGTACCAGAAGCACGTGGCGGACACCCCAGCACCACCTGCCGGACAGACCGCAACCACCTGCCGGACACGCCGGAACCACTGGCTCGACCCGCCGGAACCACCGACGGACATGCAAAATCAACTGCCGGCTACGCCAGAACCACTTGGCGAACACTCCGGGATCACCTGCTGGGCATGCCGGAACCACCTCTCAGACATGCCAGAACCACGTGCCAATGACCCCGGAAGCACCTGCCGAGCACGCCGGAACCACCTGCTCGACTCGCCAGAACCACCTGCCGGACACGCCAAAATCACCTGCCGGCTACGCCACAACCACACGGCAGACACTCCGGTATCAGCTGCCGGGCATGCCGGAACCACCTCTCAGAGGTGCCGGAACCACATGCCGGAGAGACTGGAAGCAACTGCCGAACTCGCCGGAAACACCTGCTGGACATGCCGGAACCACCTGCCTGACAGTCCAAAATCGTATGCCGGCTATGCCAAAACCACTTGGTGGACACTCCAGAATCACCTGGAGGGCATGCCGGAACCACGTCATGGACAGACTGCAAACAGCTGCCGGACACGCCAGAACCACCTTCTCGACTCGCCAGAACCACCTGCCAGACACGCCAAAATCACCTGCCGGCTACGCCACAACCAGTTGGTGAACACTTCGGAATCACCTGCCGCGCTTGCTGGAACCACATGCCGGTCACGCCAAAATCACCTGCCGGCTACGCCAGAACCACTCGGCAGAGACTCCGGAACCACCTCCAGGACAGACCGGAATCACCTGCCGGACACGCCGGAAGCACCTGCTCGACTCGCCAGAACCACCTGCCGGACACGCCAAAATCACCTGCCGGCTATGCCAGAACCACTCGGCAGAGACTCCGGAACCACCTCCAGGACAGACCGGAATCACCTGCCGGACACGCCGGGACCACCTGCTTGACTCGCCAGAACCACCTGCCGGACACGCCAAAATCACCAGCCGGCTACTCCACAACCACTTGTCGGACACTCCAGAATCACCTGCCGGGCATGTTGGAACCACCTCTCAGAGGTGCCACAACAACATGCTGGAGACTGCGGAAGCACCTGCTGAGAAGGCCGGAAGTATCTGATCCACTCCACAGAACCACCTGCTGGACACGCCAAAATCACCTGCCGGCTACGCCACAACCAGTTGGTGAACACTTCGGAATCAACTGCCGGGCTTGCTGGAAGCACCTGCCGGTCACGCCAATATCACCTGCCAGCTACGCCAGAACCGCTTGGCGGACACTCCGGAAACACCTGTCGGGCCTGCCAGAACCACATCTCAGACGTGCCAGAACCATGTGCCCGATATGCCGGAACCACACCCCGAACAGACTGAAACCACCTGCCAGACCCGCCTGAACCACCTGCCGAGCACACTGGAACCACCTGCTCGACTCGCCGGAAACACCTACCTGACACGCAAAAACCACCGGCCGGGTATGCCAGAACCACTTGGTGGTCACTCCGGAATCATCTGCCAGACACGCCAGAAGCAGCTCTCAGACACACCAGAACAACCTGCCGGAGACGCCAGAAGCACCTGCTGAGCATGCCTGAGCCACCTGCTCGACTCGCAAGAAACACCTGCCAGACGTGCCAAAATCACCTGCCTGCTACACCAGAAGCACTTGGCAGACAAGCCGGAATCACGTGAAGGGCATGCCGTCACAATCTCTCAGACGTGCCAGAACCTCGTGCCGGACACCCCATAACACCCTGCCGGACAGACCGGAACCACCTGCCGGACACGCCGGAATCACCGGCGCGACTCGCCGGAACCACCCCCGGACATGCAAAATCACCTGCCGGCTACGCCAGAAACACTTGGCGAACACACCGGAATCACCTGCCGGGCATGTCGGAAGCACCTCTCAGACACGTCAGAACCACGTGCCAAGGACACCGGAAGCACCTGCCGAGCACGCCGGAACCACCTGCTCGACTCGCCAGAACCACCTGCCGCACACGCCAAAATCACCTGCCAGGTATGCCAGAACCACATTGTGGACACTCCGAAATCATCTGCCGGACATGCCAGAACCAGCTCTCAGACACACCAGAACCACATGCCGGACACGCCGGAAGCACCTGCTGAGCATGCCTGAGCCACCTGCTCTACTCGCAAGAAACACCTGCCGGACACGCCAAAATCACCTGCCGAGTACGCCAGAACCACTTGGCGGACACTCCGGAATCACAGGTCGGGCATGCCGGAACCAACTCTCAGACTTGTCAGAACCATGTTCCGGACACGCCGGTACCACCTGCCGGACATCCCGGAACCACTTGCCGAGCACGCCGGAGCCGCCTGCTCGATAGGCCGGAACCACCTGCCAGACAGGCCAAAATCAACAGCTGGCTATGCTAGAACCACCTGGCGGACAGTCCAAAATCACCTGCCTGGCATGCAGGAACCACCTCTCAGACGGAACAGAACCACGTTCCGGACACGCTGGAACCACATCCTGGACAGACTGGAACCACCTGCCGAGCTCACCGGAACCACCTGCTCGACTGGCAGGACAGTCGTGCCGGACACGCCAAAAGGAACTGCCGGCTACACCAGAACCACTTAACCGACACTCCAGAATCACCTGCCTGGCATGCCAGAACCACCTCTCAGACGTGCCAGAAGCACGTGCCGGACATGCCGGAACGACCTACGGGACAGACCGGAACCACCTGCCTGACATGCCGGAACCACCTGCCGAGCACGCCAGAGCCACCTGCTCCCCTTGCCGGAACCACCTGCCAGACAGGCCAAAATCAACAGCTGGCTGTGCGAGAACCACCTGGGGGACAGTCCGGAATCACCTGCCAGCCATGGCGGAACCACCTCTCAGACGTACCAGAACCACGTGCCGGACAATCTGGAAACACGTACTGGACAGACTGGAACCACCTGCCGACCACGCCTGAACCACCTGCCGGGCACGATGGAACCACCAGCCAGACACGCCAAAATCACCTGCCGGCTACGCCAGAACCACTTGGCGGACACGCCGGAATCACCTGCCGGGCATGCCAGCACAACCTCTCAGAAGTGCCAGAAGCACGTGCCGGACAGGCCGGAACCATCTCCCGGACAGACTGGAACCACAGGAAACACTCGCCGGAACCACCTGCTTGACTCACCGGTCCCACCTGCAGGACACACCAAAATCACCTGCCCGCTACACCAGAACCACTTGGGGCACAAGCCGGAATCACGTGAAGGGCATGCCGGCACAACCTCACAGACGTGCCAGAACCTCCTGCCGGACACCTCAGAACCACCTGCCAGACAGACTGCAACCACCTGCCGGACACGCGGGAACCACCGGCTCGACCCGCCGGAACCACTGCCTGACATGCAAAATCATCTGCCGGCTACACCAGAACCACTTGGCAAACACTCCGGAATCACCTGCCGGGCATGCCGGAACCACCTCTCAGACATGCCAGAACCACGTGCCAATGACACCAGAAGCACCTGCCGAGCATGCCGGAACCACCTGCTCGACTCGCCAGAACCACCTGCCAGTCATGCAAAAATCACCTGCCGGCTTCGCCACAACCAGTTGGTGAACACTTCCCCATCACCTGCCGGGCTTGCTGGAACCACCTGCCGGTCATGTCAAAATCACCTGTTAACTATGCCAGAACCACCTGTCGACACTGCGGAAATACCTGTCGGGCCGGCCAGAACTACATCTCAGACGTGCCAGAACCTTGTGCGTGTGATGCTGGAACCACACCCCGAACAGAGGGAGACCACCTCCCAGACCCGCCTGAACCACCTGCCGAGCACGCCGGAGCCACCTGTTCGACTCACCGGAAGCACCTGCCAGACAGGCCAAAATCAACAGCTGGCTATGCGAGAACCATCTGGCGGACAGTCCGGAATCACCTGCCGGGCATGCAGGAACCACCTCTCAGATGTAAGGGAACCACGAGCCGGACACGCTGGAACCACGTCCTGCACAGTCTGGAACCACCTGCCGAGCACTCCGGAACCACCTGCTCGACTCGCACGACCCACGTGCTGGACACGCCAAAATGAACTTTCGGCTACACCAGAACCACTTACCCGACACTCTAGAATCACCTGCCTGGCATGCCAGAACCACCTCTCAGACGTGCCAGAAGCACGTGCCGGACATGCCGGAATGACCTATCGGACAGAACGGAACCACCTGCCAGACACGCCGGAACCACCTGCTGAACACGCCACAGCCACCTGCTCGACTCGCCGGATCCACCGTCCGGACAGGCCAATATCAACTGCTGGCTATGCCAGAACCACCTGGGGGACAGTCCGGAATCACCTGCCAGCCATGGCGGAACCACCTCTCAGACGTACAAGAACCACGTGCTGGACAAGCTGGAAACACTTACTGGACAGACTGGAACCACCTGCCGGCCACGCCTGAACCACCTGCCGAGCACGATGGAACCACCTGCCGGACACACCAAAATCACATGCGGGCTACACCAGAACCACTTGGAGAACTCTCCGGGATGACCTGCCGGGCATGCTGGAACCACCTCTCAGACGTATCAGAAGCACGTTCGGACACCCCAGCACCACCTGCCGGACAGACAGCAACCACCTGCCGGACAGGCCTGAACCACTGGCTCGACCTGCCGGAACCACCGCCGGACATGCAAAATCACCTGCCGGCTACGCCAGAACCACTTGGCGAACACTCCGGAATCACCTGCCGGGCATGCCGGAATCACCTCTCAGACATGCCAGAACCACGTGCCAATGACCCCGGAAGCACCTGCCGAGCACGCCGGAACCACCTGCTCGACTCGCCAGAACCACCTGCCGGACACGCCAAAATCACCTGCCGGCTACGCCACAACCACTCGGCAGACACTCCGGTATCAGCTGCCGGGCATGCCGGAACCACCTCTCAGAGGTGCCGGAACCACATGCCGGAGAGACTGGAAGCAACTGCCGAACTCGCCGGAAACACCTGCCGGACACGCCGGTACCACCGGCGCGATTCGCCGGAACCACCCCCGGACATGCAAAATCACCTGCCGGCTACGCCAGAAACACTTGGCGAACACACCGGAATCACCTGCCGGGCATGTCGGAAGCACCTCTCAGACATGTCAGAACCACGTGCCAATGACACCGGAAGCTCCTGCCGAGCACGCCGGAACCACCTGCTCGACTCGCCAGAACCACCTGCCGCACACGCCAAAATCACCTGCCAGGTATGCCAGAACCACTTTGTGGACACTCCGGAATCACCTGCCGGGCATGCCAGAACCACCTCTCAGACATGCCAGAACCACGTGCCGATGACACCAGAAGCACCTGCCGAGCATGCCGGAACCACCTGCTCGACTCGCCAGAACCACCTGCCAGTCATGCAAAAATCACCTGCTGGCTTCGCCACAACCCACTGTTGAACACATCTCCATCAACTGTCGGGCTTGCTGGAACCACCTGCCGGTCATGCCAAAATCACCTGCCAACTACGCCAGTACCACTTGGCGGACACTGTGGAAACACCTGTCGGGCCGGCAGGAACCACATCTCAGACGTGCCAGAACCATTTGCATGAGATGCTGGAACCACACCCCGAACAGACGGAAAACACCTGCCAGACCCGTCTGAACAACCTGCCGAGCACGCCGGAGCCACCTGCTCGACTCGCCGGAACCACCTACCTGACATGCCCAAATCACCAGCCGGGTTTGCCAGAACCACTTGGCGGACACTCCGGAATCATCTGCCGGACATGCCGGAACCAGCTCTCAGACACACCAGAACCAAGTGCCGGAGACGCCGGAAGCACCTGCCGAGCATGCCGGAGCCACCTGCTCGACTGGCCAGGAACACCTGCCGGACACGCCAAAATCACCTGCCGGGTACGCCAGAACCACCTGGCGGACACTCCGAAATCACCTGTCGCGCATGCCGGAACCACCTCTCAGACGTGCCGGAAGCACGTGCCGGACACGCCGGAATCACCTACCGGACAGACCGGAACCACCTGCCGAGCACGCCGGAGCCACCTGTTCGACTCGCTGGAACCACCTGCCGGACAGGCCAATATCAACTGCTGGCTATGCCAGAACCACCTGGGGGACGGTCCGGAATCACCTGCCAGCCATGGCGGAACCACCTCTCAGACGTACCAGAACCACCTGCCGGAGAAGCTGGAAACACGTCCTGGACAGTCTGGAACCACCTGCCGGCCAAGCCTGAATCACCTGCCAAGCGCAACGGAACAACCTGCCAGACACGCCAAAATCACCTGCGTGTTATGCCAGAACCACATGGAGGACTCTCTGGGATGACCTGTCGGGCATGCCGGAACCACCTCTCAGACGTGCCAGAACCATGTGGCGGACAGTCCGGCATCACCTGTTGGGCATGCGCAACCACCTCTGAGACGTACCAGAACCACATGCCGTGCAGGCTGGAACCACCTACCGGACAGACTGGAATCACCTTTCGGGCATGCCGGAACCACCTGTCAGATGTGCCAGAAACACGTGCCGGAGACGCCGGAAGCACCTGCCGAGCACGTCGCAACCACCTGCTCAACTCGCCTGAACCACCTGCCGGACACGCCAAAATCACCTGCCCGCTACACCAGCACCACTTCGGGGACAAGCCGGAGTCACGTGAGGGGCATGCCGGCACAGCCTCTCAGACTGAACCTCGTGCCGGACACCACAGAACCACCTGCCGGACAGACGGGAACCACCTGCCGGACACGCCGGAAGCACCGGCTCGACCCGCCGGACGACCGCTGGACAAGCAAAATCACCTGCCGGCTACGCCGGAAACACTTGGCGAACACTCCGGAATCACCTGCCGGGCATGCCGGAACCACCTCTCAGATATGCCAGAACCACGAGCCAATGACCCCGGAAGCACCTGCCGAGCACGCCAAAATCACCTGCCGGCTACGCCACAACCAGTTGGGGAACACTTCGGAATCACCTGCCGGGCTTGCTGGAACCACCTGCCGGTCATGCCAAAATCACCTGCCAACTACGCCAGTACCACTTGGTGGACACTGTGGAAACACCTGTCGGGCCTGCCGGAACCACATATCAAACGTGCCAGAACCAAGTGCATGAGATGCTGGAACCACACCCCGAACAGACGGAAAACACCTGCCAGACGCGTGTGAACAACCTGCCGAGCACGCCGGAGCCACCTGCTCGACTCGCCGGAACCACCTACCTGACATGCCCAAATCACCAGCCGGGTATGCCAGAACCACTTGGCCTACACTCCGGAATCATCTGCCGGACATGCCGGAACCAGCTCTCAGACACACCACAACCACGTGCCGGAGACGCCGGAAGCACCTGCCGAGCATGCCGGAGCCACCTGCTCGACTCGCCAGAAACACCTGCCAGACACGCCAAAATCAACTGCCGGGTACGCCAGAACCACCTGGCGGACACTCCGAAATCACCTGTCGCGCATGCCGGAACCACCTCTCAGACGTGCCGGAAGCACGTGACGGACACGCCGGAATCACCTGCCGGACAGACCGGAACCATCTGCCGAGCTCGCCGGAGCCACCTGTTCGACTCGCTGGAACCACCTGCCGGACAGGCCAATATCAACTGCTGGCTATGCCAGAACCACCTGGGGGACGGTCCGGAATCGCCTGCCAGCCATGGCGGAACCACCTCTCAGACGTACCAGAACCACCTGCCGGAGAAGCTGGAAACACGTCCTGGACAGTCTGGAACCACCTGCCGGCCAAGCCTGAACCACCTGCCAAGCGCAACGGAACAACCTGCCAGACACGCCAAAATCACCTGCGTGTTATGCCAGAACCACTTGGAGGACTCTCTGGGATGACCTGCCGGGCATGCTGGAACCACCTCTCAGACGTGCCAGAACCATGTGGCGGACAGTCCGGCATCACCTGTTGGGCATGCGCAACCACCTCTGAGACGTACCAGAACCACATGCCGTGCAGGCTGGAACCACCTACCGGACAGACCGGAATCACCTTTCGGGCATGCCCAACCACCTGTCAGATGTGCCAGAAACACGTGCCGGAGACGCCGGAAGCACCTGCCAAGCACGTCGGAACCACCTGCTCAACACGCCTGAACCACCTGCCGGACATGCCAAAATCACATGCCGACTAGGCCAGAACCACTTGGCGAACACTCCGGAATCACTTGACGGGCATGCAGGAACCACCTCTCAGACATGCCAGAACCCCGAGCCAATGACCCCGGAAGCACCTGCCGAGCACGCCGGAACCACCTGCTCGACTCGCCAGAACCACCTGCCGATCACGCAAAAATCACGTGCCGGCTACGCCACAACCAGTTGGCGAAAACTTTGGAATCACCTGCCAGGCTTGCTGGAACCACCTGCCAGTCATGCCAAAATCACCTGCCAACTACGCCAGAACCGCTTAGCGGACACTGCGGAAATACCTGTCGGGCCGGCTGGAACCACATCTCAGACGTGCCAGAAACGTGTTCATGAGATGCTGGAACCACACCCCGAACAGACGGATACCACCTGCCAGAACCGCCTGAACCACCTGCTGAGCACGCCGGAACCTCCTGCTCGACTCACCGGTACCACCTCTCTGACATGCCAAAATCACCTGCTGGGTATGCCAGAACCACTTGGCGGACACTCCGGAATCATCTGCCGGACATGCCGGAACCAGCTCTCAGACACACCAGAACCAAGTGCCGGAGACGCCGGAAGCACCTGCCGAGCATGCCGGAGCCACCTGCTCGACTCGCCAGAAACACCTGCCGGACACGCCAAAATCACCTGCCGGTTATGCCAGAACGACGTGGCGGACACTCCGGAATCACCTGTCGCGCATGACGGAACCACCTCTCAGACGTGCCGGAAGCACGTGCCAGACACGCCGGAAACACCTACCGGACAGACCGGAACCACCTGCCAAGAACGCCGGAGCCACCTGTTCGACTCGCTGGAACCACCTGCCAGACAGGCCAATATCAACTGCTGGCTATGCCAGAACCACCTGGGGGACAGTCCGGGATCACCTGCCAGCCATGGCGGAACCACCTCTCAGACGTACCAGAACCACCTGCCGGAGATGCTGAAAACACGTCATGGACAGACTGGAACCACGTGACGGCCATGCCTGAACCACCTGCCGAGCACGGCGGAACCACCTGCCGGACACGCCAAAATCACCTGCGGGCTACGCCAGAACCACTTGGACGACTCTCCGAAATGACCTGCCGGGCATGTTGGAACCACCTCTCAGACGTGCCAGAAGCACGTGGCGGACAGTCCGGAATCACCTGTTGGGCATACGCAACCACCTCTGAGACGTACCAGAACCACGTGCCGTGCACGCCGGAACCACCTACCGGACAGACCGGAATCAACTTTTGGGCATGCCGGAACCACCAGTCAGATGTGCCAGAGACACGTGCCGGAGACGCTGAAAGCACCTGCCGAGCACGTCGCAACACACCTGCTCAACTCGCCTGAACCACCTGCCGGACACGCCAAAATCACCTTACCGCTACACCAGCACCACTTCGGGGACAAGCCGGAATCACGTGAGGGGCATGCCGGCACAGCCTCTCAGACTGAACCTCGTGCCGGACACCACAGAACCACCTGCCGGACAGACCGGAACCACCTGCCGGACACGCCGGAACCACCGGCTCGACTCGCCGGAACGACCGCTGGACATGCAAAATCACCTGCCGGCTACGCCAGAAACACTTGGTGAACACTCCGGAATCACCTGCCGGGCATGCCGGAACCACCTCTCAGATATGCCAGAACCACGTGCCAATGACCCCGGAAGCACCTGCCGAGCACGCCGGACCCACCTGCTCGACTCGCCAGAACCACCTGCCGGACATGCAAAAATCACCTGCCGGCTACGCCACAACCAGTTGGGGAACACTTCGGAATCACCTGCCTGGCTTGCTGGAACCACCTGCCGGTCATGCCAAAATCACCTGCCAACTACGCCAGTACCACTTGGCGGACACTGTGGAAACACCTGTCGGGCTGGCCGGAACCATATCTCAGACGTGCCAGAACCATGTGCATGAGATGCTGGAACCACACCCCGAACAGACGGAAAACACCTGCCAGACCCGTCTGAACAACCTGCCGAGCACGCCAGAGCCACCTGCTCGACTCGCCGGAACCACCTAAATGACATGCCCAAATCATCAGCCGGGTATGCCAGAACCACTTGCGGACACTCCGGAATCATCTGCTGGACATGCCGAAACCAGCTCTCAGACACACCAGAACCACGTGCCGGAGACGCCGGAAGCACCTGCCGAGCATGCCGGAGCCACCTGCTCGACTCGCCAGAAACACCTGCTGGACACGCCAAAATCACCTGCCGGGTACGCCAGAACCACCTGGCGGACACTCCGAAATCACCTGTCGCGCATGTCGGAACCACCTCTGAGACGTGCCGGAAGCACGTGCCGGACACGCCGGAATCACCTACCGGACAGACCGGAACCACCTGCCGAGCACGCCGGAGCCACCTGTTCGACTCGCTGGAACCACCTGCCGGACAGGCCAATATCAACTTCTGGCTATGCCAGAACCACCTGGGGGACGGTCCGGAATCACCTGCCAGCCATGGCGGAACCACCTCTCAGACGTACCAGAACCACCTGCCGGAGAAGCTGGAAACACGTCCTGGACAGTCTGGAACCACCTGCCGGCCAAGCCTGAACCACCTGCCAAGCACAACGGAACAACCTGCCAGACACGCCAAAATCACCTGCGTGTTATGCCAGAACCACTTGGAGGAATCTCTGGGATGACCTGCCGGGCATGCCGGAACTACCTCTCAGACGTGCCAGACCATGTAGCGGACAGTCCGGAATCACCTGTTGGGCATGCGCAACCACCTCTGAGACGTACCAGAACCACATGCCGTGCAGGCTGGAACCACCTACCGGACAGACCGGAATCACCTTTCGGGCATGCCGGAACCACCTGTTAGATGTGCCAGAAACACGTGCCCGAGACGCCGGAAGCACCTGCCAAGCACGTTGGAACCACCTGCTCACCTCGCCTGAACCACCGGCCGGACATGCCAAAATCACCTGCCGACTATGCCAGAACCACTTGGCGAACACTCCGGAATCACTTGCCGGGCATGCAGGAACCACCTCTCAGACATGCCAGAACCCCGTGCCAATGACCCCGGAAGCACCAGCCGAGCACGCCGGAACCACCTGCTCGACTCGCCAGAACCACCTGCCGATCACGCAAAAATCACCTGCCGGCTACGCCACAACCAGTTGGTGAACACTTCGGAATCACCTGCCGGGCTTGCTGGAACCACCTGCCGGTCATGCCAAAATCACCTGCCAACTACGCCAGTACCACTTGGCGGACACTGTGGAAACACCTGTCGGGCCTGCCGGAACCACATATCAAACGTGCCAGAACCAAGTGCATGAGATGCTGGAACCACACCCCGAACAGACGGAAAACACCTGCCAGACGCGTGTGAACAACCTGCCGAGCACGCCGGAGCCACCTGCTCGACTCGCCGGAACCACCTACCTGACATGCCCAAATCACCAGCCGGGTATGCCAGAACCACTTGGCGGACACTCCGGAATCATCTGCCGGACATGCCGGAACCAGCTCTCAGACACACCACAACCACGTGCCGGAGACGCCGGAAGCACCTGCCGAGCATGCCGGAGCCACCTGCTCGACTCGCCAGAAACACCTGCCAGACACGCCAAAATCAACTGCCGGGTACGCCAGAACCACCTGGCGGACACTCCGAAATCACCTGTCGCGCATGCCAGAACCACCTCTCAGACGTGCCGGAAGCACGAGACGGACACGCCGGAATCACCTGCCGGACAGACCGGAACCATCTGCCGAGCACGCCGGAGCCACCTGTTCGACTCGCTGGAACCACCTTCCGGACAGGCCAATATCAACTGCTGGCTATGCCAGAACCACCTGGGGGACGGTCCGGAATCGCCTGCCAGCCATGGCGGAACCACCTCTCAGACGTACCAGAACCACCTGCCGGAGAAGCTGGAAACACGTCCTGGACAGTCTGGAACCACCTGCCGGCCAAGCCTGAACCACCTGCCAAGCACAACGGAACAACCTGCCAGACACACCAAAATCACCTGCGTGTTATGCCAGAACCACTTGGAGGAATCTCTGGGATGACCTGCCGGGCATGCCGGAACCACCTCTCAGACGTGCCAGACCATGTGGCGGACAGTCCGGAATCACCTGTTGGGCATGCGCAACCACCTCTGAGACGTACCAGAACCACATGCCGTGCAGGCTGGAACCACCTACCGGACAGACCGGAATCACCTTTCGGGCATGCCGGAACCACCTGTCAGATGTGCCAGAAACACGTGCCGGAGACGCGGGAAGCACCTGCCGAGCACGTTGCAACCACCTGCTCAACTCGCCTGAACCACCGGCCGGACATGCCAAAATCACCTGCCGACTAGGCCAGAACCACTTGGCGAACACTCCGGAATCACTTGCCGGGCATGCAGGAACCACCTCTCACACATGCCAGAACCCCGTGCCAATGACCCCGGAAGCACCAGCCGAGCACGCCGGAACCACCTGCTCGACTCGCCAGAACCACCTGCCGATCACGCAAAAATCACCTGCCGGCTACGCCACAACCAGTTGGTGAAAACTTTGGAATCACCTGCCAGGCTTGCTGGAACCACCTGCCAGTCATGCCAAAATCACCTGCCAACTACGCCAGAACCGCTTGGCGGACACTGCGGAAACACCTGTCGGGCCGGCTGGAACCACATCTCAGACGTGCCAGAAACGTGCTCATGAGACGCTGGAACCACACCCCGAACAGACGGATACCACCTGCCAGAACCGCCTAAACCACCTGCTGAGCACGCCGGAACCACCTGCTCGACTCACCGGTACCACCTCCCTGACACGCCAAAATCACCTGCTGGGTATGCCAGAACCACTTGGCGGACACTCCGGAATCATCTGCCGGACATGCCGGAACCAGCACTCAGACACACCAGAACCAAGTGCCGGAGACGCCGGAAGCACCGGCCGAGCATGCCGGAGCCACCTGCTCGACTCGCCAGAAACACCTGCCGGACACACCAAAATCACCTGCCGGATACGCCAGAACCACCTGGCGGACACTCCGAAATCACCTGTCGCGCATGACGGAACCACCTCTCAGACGTCCCGGAAGCACGTGCCGGACACGCCGGAATCACCTACCGGACAGACCGGAACCACCTGCCGAGCACGCCGGAGCCACCTGTTCGACTCGCTGGAACCACCTGCCGGACAGGCCAATATCAACTGCTGGCTATGCCAGAACCACCTGGGGGACGGTCCGGAATCACCTGCCAGCCATGGCGGAACCACCTCTCAGACGTACCAGAACCACCTGCCGGAGAAGCTGGAAACACGTCCTGGACAGTCTGGAACCACCTGCCGGCCAAGCCTGAACCACCTGCCAAGCACAACGGAACAACCTGCCAGACACGCCAAAATCACCTGCGTGTTATGCCAGAACCACTTGGAGGACTCTATGGGATGACCTGCCGGGCATGCTGGAACCACCTCTCAGACGTGCCAGAACCATGTGGCGGACAGTCCGGAATCACCTTTTGGGCATGCGCAACCACCTCTGAGACGTACCAGAACCACATGCCGTGCAGGCTGGAACCACCTACCGGACAGACCGGAATCACCTTTCGGGCATGCCGGAACCACATTGCAGATGTGCCAGAAACACGTGCCGGAGACGCCGGAAGCACCTGCCAAGCACGTCGCAACCACCTGCTCAACTCGCCTGAACCACCTGCCGGACACGCCAAAATCACCTGCCCGCTACACCAGCACCACTTCGGGGACAAGCCGGAATCACGTGAGGGGCATGCCGGCACAGCCTCTCAGACTGAACCTCGTGCCGGACACCACAGAACCACCTGCCGGACAGACGGGAACCACCTGCCGGACACGCCGGAAGCACCGGCTCGACCCGCCGGAACGACCGCTGGACAAGCAAAATCACCTGCCGGCTACGCCGGAAACACTTGGCGAACACTCCGGAATCACCTGCCGGGCATGCCGGAACCACCTCTCAGATATGCCAGAACCACGAGCCAATGACCCCGGAAGCACCTGCCGAGCACGCCGGAACCACCTGCTCGACTCGCCAGAACCACCTGCCGAACACGCGAAAATCACCTGCCGGCTACGCCACAACCAGTTGGGGAACACTTCGGAATCACCTGCCGGGCTTGCTGGAACCACCTGCCGGTCATGCCAAAATCACCTGCCAACTACGCCAGAACCGCTTAGCGGACACTGCGGAAACACCTGTCGGGCCGGCTGGAACCACATCTCAGACGTGCCAGAAACGTGTTCATGAGATGCTGGAACCACACCCCGAACAGACGGATACCACCTGCCAGAACCGCCTGAACCACCTGCTGAGCACGCCGGAACCTCCTGCTCGACTCACCGGTACCACCTCTCTGACATGCCAAAATCACCTGCTGGGTATGCCAGAACCACTTGGCGGACACTCCGGAATCATCTGCCGGACATGCCGGAACCAGCTCTCAGACACACCAGAACCAAGTGCCGGAGACGCCGGAAGCACCTGCCGAGCATGCCGGAGCCACCTGCTCGACTCGCCAGAAACACCTGCCGGACACGCCAAAATCACCTGCCGGGTATGCCAGAACGACGTGGCGGACACTCCGGAATCACCTGTCGCGCATGACGGAACCACCTCTCAGACGTGCCGGAAGCACGTGCCAGACACGCCGGAAACACCTACCGGACAGACCGGAACCACCTGCCAAGAACGCCGGAGCCACCTGTTCGACTCGCTGGAACCACCTGCCGGACAGGCCAATATCAACTGCTGGCTATGCCAGAACCACCTGGGGGACAGTCCGGGATCACCTGCCAGCCATGGCGGAACCACCTCTCAGACGTGCCGGAAGCACGTGCCAGACACGCCGGAAACACCTACCGGACAGACCGGAACCACCTGCCAAGAACGCCGGAGCCACCTGTTCGACTCGCTGGAACCACCTGCCAGACAGGCCAATATCAACTGCTGGCTATGCCAGAACCACCTGGGGGACAGTCCGGGATCACCTGCCAGCCATGGCGGAACCACCTCTCAGACGTACCAGAACCACCTGCCGGAGATGCTGAAAACACGTCATGGACAGACTGGAACCACGTGACGGCCATGCCTGAACCACCTGCCGAGCACGGCGGAACCACCTGCCGGACACGCCAAAATCACCTGCGGGCTACGCCAGAACCACTTGGACGACTCTCCGAAATGACCTGCCGGGCATGTTGGAACCACCTCTCAGACGTGCCAGAAGCACGTGGCGGACAGTCCGGAATCACCTGTTGGGCATACGCAACCACCTCTGAGACGTACCAGAACCACGTGCCGTGCACGCCGGAACCACCTACCGGACAGACCGGAATCAACTTTTGGGCATGCCGGAACCACCAGTCAGATGTGCCAGAGACACGTGCCGGAGATGCCGAAAGCACCTGCCGAGCACGTCGCAAGACACCTGCTCAACTCGCCCGAACCACCTGCCGGACACGCCAAAATCACCTTACCGCTACACCAGCACCACTTCGGGGACAAGCCGGAATCACGTGAGGGGCATGCCGGCACAGCCTCTCAGACTGAACCTCGTGCCGGACACCACAGAACCACCTGCCGGACAGACCGGAACCACCTGCCGGACACGCCGGAACCACCGGCTCGACTCGCCGGAACGACCGCTGGACATGCAAAATCACCTGCCGGCTACGCCAGAAACACTTGGTGAACACTCCGGAATCACCTGCCGGGCATGCCGGAACCACCTCTCAGATATGCCAGAACCACGTGCCAATGACCCCGGAAGCACCTGCCGAGCACGCCGGACCCACCTGCTCGACTCGCCAGAACCACCTGCCGGACATGCAAAAATCACCTGCCGGCTACGCCACAACCAGTTGGGGAACACTTCGGAATCACCTGCCGGGCTTGCTGGAACCACCTGCCGGTCATGCCAAAATCACCTGCCAACTACGCCAGTACCACTTGGCGGACACTGTGGAAACACCTGTCGGGCTGGCCGGAACCATATCTCAGACGTGCCAGAACCATGTGCATGAGATGCTGGAACCACACCCCGAACAGACGGAAAACACCTGCCAGACCCGTCTGAACAACCTGCCGAGCACGCCAGAGCCACCTGCCCGACTCGCCGGAACCACCTAAATGACATGCCCAAATCATCAGCCGGGTATGCCAGAACCACTTGCGGACACTCCGGAATCATCTGCTGGACATGCCGAAACCAGCTCTCAGACACACCAGAACCACGTGCCGGAGACGCCGGAAGCACCTGCCGAGCATGCCGGAGCCACCTGCTCGACTCGCCAGAAACACCTGCCGGACACGCCAAAATCACCTGCCGGGTACGCCAGAACCACCTGGCGGACACTCCGAAATCACCTGTCGCGCATGTCGGAACCACCTCTCAGACGTGCCGGAAGCACGTGCCGGACACGCCGGAATCACCTACCGGACAGACCGGAACCACCTGCCGAGCACGCCGGAGCCACCTGTTCGACTCGCTGGAACCACATGCCGGACAGGCCAATATCAACTTCTGGCTATGCCAGAACCACCTGGGGGACGGTCCGGAATCACCTGCCAGCCATGGCGGAACCACCTCTCAGACGTACCAGAACCACCTGCCGGAGAAGCTGGAAACACGTCCTGGACAGTCTGGAACCACCTGCCGGCCAAGCCTGAACCACCTGCCAAGCACAACGGAACAACCTGCCAGACACACCAAAATCACCTGCGTGTTATGCCAGAACCACTTGGAGGAATCTCTGGGATGACCTGC
The DNA here is from genome assembly GCF_037783145.1 of Equus przewalskii. Classification (NCBI taxonomy): domain Eukaryota; kingdom Metazoa; phylum Chordata; class Mammalia; order Perissodactyla; family Equidae; genus Equus; species Equus przewalskii. Next base: position 21,555 of record NW_027226863.1, read on the forward strand.
CGGGCATGCCGGAACCACCTCTCAGACGTGCCAGAACCATGTGGCAGACAGTCCGGAATCACCTGTTGGGCATGCGCAACCACCTCTGAGACGTACCAGAACCACATGCCGTGCAGGCTGGAACCACCTACCGGACAGACCGGAATCACCTTTCGGGCATGCCGGAACCACCTGTCAGATGTGCCAGAAACACGTGCCGGAGACGCCGGAAGCACCTGCCAAGCACGTTGGAACCACCTGCTCAACTCGCCTGAACCACCTGCCGGACATGCCAAAATCACCTGCCGACTAGGCCAGAACCACTTGGCGAACACTCCGGAATCACTTGCCGGGCATGCAGGAACCACCTCTCAGACATGCCAGAACCCCGTGCCAATGACCCCGGAAGCACCTGCCGAGCACGCCGGAACCACCTGCTCGACTCGCCAGAACCACCTGCCGATCACGCAAAAATCACCTGCCGGCTACGCCACAACCAGTTGGTGAACACTTTGGAATCACCTGCCAGGCTTGCTGGAACCACCTGCCAGTCATGCCAAAATCACCTGCCAACTACGCCAGAACCGCTTGGCGGACACTGCGGAAACACCTGTCGGGCCGGCTGGAACCACATCTCAGACATGCCAGAAACGTGTTCATGAGATGCTGGAACCACACCCCGAACAGACGGATACCACCTGCCAGAACTGCCTGAACCACCTGCTGAGCACGCCGGAACCACCTGCTCGACTCACTGGTACCACCTCCCTGACACGCCAAAATCACCTGCTGGGTATGCCAGAACCAATTGGCGGACACTCCGGAATCATCTGCCGGACATGCCGGAACCAGCTCTCAGACACACCAGAACCAAGTGCCGGAGACGCCGGAAGCACCTGCCGAGCATGCCGGAGCCACCTGCTCGACTCGCCTGAAACACCTGCCGGACACGACAAAATCACCTGCCGGGTACGCCAGAACCACCTGGCGGACACTCCGGAATCACCTGTCGGCCATGACGGAGCCACCTCTCAGACGTGCCGGAAGCACGTGCCAGACACGCCGGAAACACCTACCGGACAGACCGGAACCACCTGCCAAGAACGCCGGAGCCACCTGTTCGACTCGCTGGAACCACCTGCCGGACAGGCCAATATCAACTGCTGGCTATGCCAGAACCACCTGGGGGACGGTCCGGGATCACCTGCCAGCCATGGCGGAACCACCTCTCAGACGTACCAGAACCACCTGCCGGAGAAGCTGGAAACACGTCCTGGACAGACTGGAACCACGTGACGGCCATGCCTGAACCACCTGCCGAGCACGGCGGAACCACCTGCCGGACACGCCAAAATCACCTGCGGGTTACGCCAGAACCACTTGGACGACTCTCCGAAATGACCTGCCGGGCATGTTGGAACCACCTCTCAGACGTGCCAGAAGCACGTGGAGGACAGTCCAGAATCACCTGTTGGGCATACGCAACCACCTCTGAGATGTACCAGAACCACGTGCCGTGCACGCCGGAACCACCTACCGGACAGACCTGAATCAACTTTTGGGCATGCCGGAACCACCAGTCAGATGTGCCAGAAACACATGCCGGAGACGCCGGAAGCACCTGTCGAGCACGTCGCAACCACCTGCTCAACTCGCCTGAACCACCTGCCGGACACGCCAAAATCACCTGCCCGCTACACCAGCACCACTTCGGGGACAAGCCGGAATCACGTGAGGGGCATGCCAGCACAGCCTCTCAGACTGAACCTCGTGCCGGACACCACAGAACCACCTGCCGGACAGACCGGAACCACCTGCCGGACACGCCGGAACCACCGGCTCGACCCGCCGGAACGACCGCTGGACATGCAAAATCACCTGCCGGCTACGCCGGAAGCACTTGGCGAACACTCCGGAATCACCGGCCGGGCATGCCGGAACCACCTCTCAGATATGCCAGAACCACGTGCCAATGACCCCGGAAGCACCTGCCGAGCACGCCGGAACCACCTGCTCGACTCGCCAGAACCACCTGCCGGACACGCAAAAATCACCTGCCGGCTACGCCACAACCAGTTGGGGAACACTTCGGAATCACCTGCCGGGCTTGCTGGAACCACCTGCCGGTCATGCCAAAATCACCTGCCAACTACGCCAGTACCACTTGGCGGACACTGTGGAAACACCTGTCGGGCCGGCCGGAACCACATCTCAGACGTGCCAGAACCATGTGCATGAGATGCTGGAACCACACCCCGAACAGACGGAAAACACCTGCCAGACGCGTGTGAACAACCTGCCGAGCACGCCGGAGCCACCTGCTCGACTCGCCGGAACCACCTACCTGACATGCCCAAATCACCAGCCGGGTATGCCAGAACCACTTGGCGGACACTCCGGAATCATCTGCCGGACATGCCGGAACCAGCTCTCAGACACACCACAACCACGTGCCGGAGACGCCGGAAGCACCTGCCGAGCATGCCGGAGCCACCTGCTCGACTCGCCAGAAACACCTGCCAGACACGCCAAAATCAACTGCCGGGTACGCCAGAACCACCTGGCGGACACTCCGAAATCACCTGTCGCGCATGCCAGAACCACCTCTCAGACGTGCCGGAAGCACGAGACGGACACGCCGGAATCACCTGCCGGACAGACCGGAACCATCTGCCGAGCACGCCGGAGCCACCTGTTCGACTCGCTGGAACCACCTTCCGGACAGGCCAATATCAACTGCTGGCTATGCCAGAACCACCTGGGGGACGGTCCGGAATCGCCTGCCAGCCATGGCGGAACCACCTCTCAGACGTACCAGAACCACCTGCCGGAGAAGCTGGAAACACGTCCTGGACAGTCTGGAACCACCTGCCGGCCAAGCCTGAACCACCTGCCAAGCACAACGGAACAACCTGCCAGACACGCCAAAATCACCTGCGTGTTATGCCAGAACCACTTGAAGGACTCTCTGGGATGACCTGCCGGGCATGCCGGAACCACCTCTCAGACGTGCCAGAACCATGTGGCGGACAGTCCGGCATCACGTGTTGGGCATGCGCAACCACCTCTGAGACGTACCAGAACCACATGCCGTGCAGGCTGGAACCACCTACCGGACAGACCGGAATCACCTTTCGGGCATGCCGGAACCACCGGTCAGATGTGCCAGAAACACGTGCCGGAGACGCCGGAAGCACCTGCCAAGCACGTTGGAACCACCTGCTCAACTCGCCTGAACCACCTGCCGGACATGCCAAAATCACCTGCCGACTATGCCAGAACCACTTGGCGAACACTCCGGAATCACTTGCCGGGCATGCAGGAACCAACTCTCAGACGTACCAGAACCACCTGCCGGAGAAGCTGGAAACACGTCCTGGACAGACTGGAACCTCGTGACGGCCATGCCTGAACCACCTGCCGAGCACGGCGGAACCACCTGCCGGACACGCCAAAATCACCTGCGGGCTACGCCAGAACCACTGGGACGACTCCCCAAATGACCTGCCGGGCATGTTGGAACCACCTCTCAGACGTGCCAGAAGCA
>NW_027226864.1:0-38326 GCF_037783145.1 Equus przewalskii
CGGACACACCGGAATCACCTTTCGGGCATGCCGGAACCACCTGTCAGATATGCCAGAAACACGTGCCGGAGACGCCGGAAGCACCTGCCAAGCACGTTGGAACCACCTGCTCAACTCGCCTGAACCACCTGCCGGACATGCCAAACTCACCTGCCGACTATGCCAGAACCACTTGGCGAAAACTCCGGAATCACTTGCCGGGCATGCAGGAACCACCTCTCAGACATGCCAGAACCCCGTGCCAATGACCCCGGAAACACCAGCCGAGAACGCCGGAACCACCTGCTCGACTCGCCAGAACCACCTGCCGATCACGCAAAAATCACCTGCCGGCTACGCCACAACCAGTTGGTGAACACTTTGGAATCACCTGCCAGGCTTGCTGGAACCACCTGCCGGACAGGCCAATATCAACTGCTGGCTATGCCAGAACCACATGGGGGACAGTCCGGGATCACCTGCCAGCCATGGCGGAACCACCTCTCAGACGTACCAGAACCACCTGCCGGAGAAGCTGGAAACACGTCCTGGACAGACTGGAACCACGTGACGGCCATGCCTGAACCACCTGCCGAGCACAGCGGAACCACCTGCCGGACACGCCAAAATCACCTGCGGGCTACGCCAGAACCACTTGGACGACTCTCCGAAATGACCTGCCGGGCATGTTGGAACCACCTCTCAGACGTGCCAGAAGCACGTGGCGGACAGTCCGGAATCACCTGTTGGGCATACGCAACCACCTCTGACACGTACCAGAACCACGTGCCGTGCACGCCGGAACCACCTACCGGACAGACCGGAATCAACTTTTGGGCGTGCCGGAACCACCAGTCAGATGTGCCAGAAACACGTGCCGGAGACGCCGGAAGCACCTGCCGAGCACGTCGCAAGCACCTGCTCAACTCGCCTGAACCACCTGCCGGACACGCCAAAATCACCTGCCCGCTACACCAGCACCACTTCGGGGACAAGCCGGAATCACGTGAGGGGCATGCCGGCACAGCCTCTCAGACTGAACCTCGTGCCGGACACCACAGAACCACCTGCCGGACAGACCGGGACCACCTGCCGGACACGCCGGAACCACCGGCTCGACCCGCCGGAACGACCGCTGGACATGCAAAATCACCTGCCGGCTATGCCGGAAACACTTGGCGAACACTCCGGAATCACCTGCCGGGCATGCCGGAACCACCTCTCAGATATGCCAGAACCACGTGCCAATGACCCCGGAAGCACCTGCCGAGCACGCCGGAACCACCTGCTCGACTCGCCAGAACCACCTGCCGGACACGCAAAAATCACCTGCCGGCTACGCCACAACCAGTTGGGGAACACTTCGGAATCACCTGCCGGGCTTGCTGGAACCACCTGCCGGACATGCCAAAATCACCTGCCAACTACGCCAGTACCACTTGGCGGACACTGTGGAAACACCTGTCGGGCCGGCCGGAACCACATCTCAGACGTTCCAGAACCATGTGCATGAGATGCTGGAACCACACCCAGAACAGAGGGAAAACACCTGCCAGACCCGTCTGAACAACCTGCCGAGCACGCTGAGCCACCTGCTCGACTCGCCGGAACCACCTACCTGACATGCCCAAATCACCAGCCGGGTATGCCAGAACCACTTGGCGGACACTCCGGAATCATCTGCCGGACATGCCGGAACCAGCTCTCAGACACACCAGAACCACGTGCCGGAGACGCCGGAAGCACCTGCCGAGCATGCCGGAGCCACCTGCTCGACTCGCCAGAAACACCTGCCGGACACGCCAAAATCACCTGCCGGGTACGCCAGAACCACCTGGCGGACACTCCGAAACCACCTGTCGCGCATGCCGGAACCACCTCTCAGACGTGCCGGAAGCACGTGCCGGACACGCCGGAATCACCTACCGGACAGACCGGAACCACCTGCCGAGCACGCCGGAGCCACCTGTTCGACTCGCTGGAACCACCTGCCGGACAGGCCAATATCAACCTCTGGCTATGCCAGAACCACCTGGGGGACGGTCCGGAATCACCTGCCAGCCATGGCGGAACCACCTCTCAGACGTACCAGAACCACCTGCCGGAGAAGCTGGAAACACGTCCTGGACAGTCTGGAACCACCTGCCGGCCAAGCCTGAACCACCTGCCGAGCACAACCGAACAACCTGCCAGACACGCCAAAATCACCTGTGTGTTATGCCAGAACCACTTGGAGGACTCTCTGGGATGACCTGCCGGGCATGCCGGAACCACCTCTCAGACGTGCCAGAACCATGTGGCGGACATTCCGGAATCACCTGTTGGGCATGCGCAACCACCTCTGAGACGTACCAGAACCACATGCCGTGCAGGCTGGAACCACCTACCGGACAGACCTGAATCAACTTTCGGGCATGCCGGAACCACCTGTCAGATGTGCCAGAAACACGTGCCGGAGACGCCGGAATCACCTGCCAAGCACGTTGGAACCACCTGCTCAACTCGCCTGAACCACCTGCAGGACATGCCAAAATCACCTGCCGACTATGCCAGAACCACTTGGCGAACACTCCGGAATCACTTGCCGGGCATGCAGGAACCACCTCTCAGACATGCCAGAAGCCCGTGCCAATGACCCCGGAAGCACCAGCCGAGCACGCCGGAATCACCTGCTCGACTCGCCAGAACCACCTGCCGATCACGCAAAAATCACCTGCCGGCTACGCCACAACCAGTTGGTGAACACTTTGGAATCACCTGCCAGGCTTGCTGGAACCACCTGCCAGTCATGCCAAAATCACCTGCCAACTACGCCAGAACCTCTTGGCGGACACTGCGGAAACACCTGTCGGGCCGGCCGGAACCACATCTCAGACGTGCCAGAAACGTGTTCATGAGATGCTGGAACCACACCCCGAACAGACGGATACCACCTGCCAGAACCGCCTGAACCACCTGCTGAGCACGCCGGAACCACCTGCTCGACTCACCGGTACCACCTCCCTGACACGCCAAAATCACCTGCTGGGTATGCCAGAAGCACTTGGCGGACACTCCGGAATCATCTGCCGGACATGCCGGAACCAGCTCTCAGACACACCAGAACCAAGTGCCGGAGACGCCGGAACCACCTGCCGAGCATGCCGGAGCCACCTGCTCGACTCGCCAGAAACAGCTGCCGGACACGCCAAAATCACCTGCCGGGTACGCCAGAACCACCTGGCGGACACTACGGAATCACCTGCCGCGCATGCCGGAACCACCTCTCAGACGTGCCGGAAGCACGTGCCGGACACGCCGGAATCACCTACCGGACAGACCGGAACCACCTGCCGAGAACGCCGGAGCCACCTGTTCGACTCGCTGGAACCACCTGCCGGACAGGCCAATATCAACTGCTGGCTATGCCAGAACCACCTGGGGGACGGTCCGGGATCACCTGCCAGCCATGGCGGAACCACCTCTCAGACATACCAGAAACACCTGCCGGAGAAGCTGGAAACACGTCCTGGAAAGACTGGAACCACGTGACGGCCATGCCTGAACCACCTGCCGAGCACGGCGGAACCACCTGCCGGACACGCCAAAATCACCTGCGGGCTACGCCAGAACCACTTGGACGACTCTCCGAAATGACCTGCCGGGCATGTTGGAACCACCTCTCAGACGTGCCAGAAGTACGTGGCGGACAGTCCGGAATCACCTGTTGGGCATACGCAACCACCTCTGACACGTACCAGAACCACGTGCCGTGCACGCCGGAACCACCTACCGGACAGACCGGAATCAACTTTTGGGCATGCCGCAACCACCAGTCAGATGTGCCAGAAACACGTGCCGGAGACGCCGGAAGCACCTGCCGAGCACGTCGCAAGCACCTGCTCAACTCGCCTGAACCACCTGCCGGACACGCCAAAATCACCTGCCCGCTACACCAGCACCACTTCGGGGACAAGCCGGAATCACGTGAGGGGCATGCCGGCACAGCCTCTCAGACTGAACCTCGTGCCGGACACCACAGAACCACCTGCCGGACAGACCGGAACCACCTGCCGGACACGCCGGAACCACTGGCTCGACCCGCCGGAACGACCGCTGGACATGCAAAATCACCTGCCGGCTACGCCGGAAACACTTGGCGAACACTCCGGAATCACCTGCCGGGCATGCCGGAACCACCTCTCAGATATGCCAGAACCACGTGCCAATGACCCCGGAAGCACCTGCCGAGCACGCCGGAACCACCTGCTCGACTCGCCAGAACCACCTGCCGGACACGCAAAAATCACCTGCCGGCTACGCCACAACCAGTTGGGGAACACTTCGGAATCACCTGCCGGGCTTGCTGGAACCACCTGCCGGTCATGCCAAAATCACCTGCCAACTACGCCAGTACCACTTGGCGGACACTGTGGAAACACCTGTCGGGCCGGCCGGAACCACATCTCAGACGTGCCAGAACCATGTGCATGAGATGCTGGAACCACACCCCGAACAGACGGAAAACACCTGCCAGACCCGTCTGAACAACCTGCCGAGCACGCCGAGCCACCTGCTCGACTCGCCGGAACCACCTACCTGACATGCCCAAATCACCAGCCGGGTATGCCAGAAGCACTTGGCGGACACTCCGGAATCATCTGCCGGACATGCCGGAACCAGCTCTCAGACACACCAGAACCAAGTGCCGGAGACGCCGGAAGCACCTGCCGAGCATGCCGGAGCCACCTGCTCGACTCGCCAGAAACACCTGCCGGACACGCCAAAATCACCTGCCGGGTACGCCAGAACCACCTGGCGGACACTCCGAAACCGCCTGTCGCGCATGCCGGAACCACCTCTCAGACGTGCCGGAAGCACGTGCCGGACACGCCGGAATCACCTACCGGACAGACCGGAACCACCTGCCGAGCACGCCGGAGCCACCTGTTCGACTCGCTGGAACCACCTGCCGGACAGGCCAATATCAACTGCTGGCTATGCCAGAACCACCTGGGGGACGGTCCGGAATCACCTGCCAGCCATGGCGGAACCACCTCTCAGACGTACCAGAACCACCTGCCGGAGAAGCTGGAAACACGTCCTGGACAGTCTGGAACCACCTGCCGGCCAAGCCTGAACCACCTGCCAAGCACAACGGAACAACCTGCCAGACACGCCAAAATCACCTGCGTGTTATGCCAGAACCACTTGGAGGACTCTCTGGGATGACCTGCCGGGCATGCCGGAACCACCTCTCAGACGTGCCAGAACCATGTGGCGGACAGTCCGGAATCACCTGTTGGGCATGCGCAACCACCTCTGAGACGTACCAGAACCACATGCCGTGCAGGCTGGAACCACCTACCGGACAGACCGGAATCACCTTTCGGGCATGCCGGAACCACCTGTCAGATGTGCCAGAAACACGTGCCGGAGACGCCGGAAGCACCTGCCAAGCACGTTGGAACCACCTGCTCAACTCGCCTGAACCACCTGCCAGACATGCCAAAATCACCTGCCGACTATGCCAGAACCACTTGGCGAACACTCCGGAATCACTTGCCGGGCATGCAGGAACCACCTCTCAGACATGCCAGAACCCCGTGCCAATGACCCCGGAAGCACCAGCCGAGCACGCCGGAACCACCTGCTCGACTCGCCAGAACCACCTGCCGATCACGCAAAAATCACCTGCCGGGTACGCCACAACCAGTTGGTGAACACTTTGGAATCACCTGCCAGGCTTGCTGGAACCACCTGCCAGTCATCCCAAAATCACCTACCAACTACGCCAGAACCGCTTGGCGGACACTGCGGAAACACCTGTCGGGCCGGCTGGAACCACATCTCAGACGTGCCAGATACGTGTTCATGAGATGCTGGAACCACATCCCGAACAGACGGATACCACCTGCCAGAACCGCCTGAACCACCTGCCGAGCACCCCGGAACCACCTGCTCGACTCACCGGTACCACCTCCCTGACACGCCAAAATCACCTGCTGGGTATGCCAGAACCACTTGGCGGACACTCTGGAATCATCTGCCGGACATGCCGGAACCAGCTCTCAGACACACCAGAACCAAGTGCCGGAGACGCCGGAAGCACCTGCCGAGCATGCCGGAGCCACCTGCTCGACTCGCTGGAACCACCTGCCAGACAGGCCAATATCAACTGCTGGCTATGCCAGAACCACCTGGGGGACAGTCCGGGATCACCTGCCAGCCATGGCGGAACCACCTCTCAGACGTACCAGAACCACCTGCCTGAGAAGCTGGAAACACGTCCTTGACAGACTGGAACCACGTGACGGCCATGCCTGAACCACCTGCCGAGCATGGCGGAACCACCTGCCGGACACGCCAAAATCACCTGCGGGCTACGCCAGAACCACTTGGACGACTCTCCGAAATGACCTGCCGGGCATGTTGGAACCACCTCTCAGACGTGCCAGAAGCACGTGGCGGACAGTCCGGAATCACCTGTTGGGCATACGCAACCACCTCTGAGACGTACCAGAACCACGTGCCGTGCACGCCGGGACCACCTACCGGACAGACCGGAATCAACTTTTGGGCATGCCGGAACCACCAGTCAGATGTGCCAGAAACACGTGCCGGAGACGCCGGAAGCACGTGCCGAACACCTCGCAACCACCTGCTCAACTCGCCTGAATCACCTGCCGGACACGCCAAAATCACCTGCCCGCTACACCAGCACCACTTCGGGGACAAGCCGGAATCACGTGAGGGGCATGCCGGCACAGCCTCTCAGACTGAACCTCGTGCCGGACACCACAGAACCACCTGCCGGACAGACCGGAACCACCTGCCGCACACGCCAGAACCACCGGCTCGACCCGCCGGAACGACCGCTGGACATGCAAAATCACCTGCCGGCTACGCCGGAAACACTTGGCGAACACTCCGGAATCACCTGCCGGGCATGCCGGAACCACCTCTCAGATATGCCAGAACCACGTGCCAATGACCCCGGAAGCACCTGCCGAGCACGCCGGAACCACCTGCTCGACTCGCCAGAACCACCTGCCGGACATGCAAAAATCACCTGCCGGCTACGCCACAACCAGTTGGGGAACACTTCGGAATCACCTGCCGGGCTTGCTGGAACCACCTGCCGGTCATGCCAAAATCACCTGCCAACTACGCCAGTACCACTTGGCGGACACTGTGGAGACACCTGTCGGGCCGGCCGGAACCACATCTCAGACGTGCCAGAACCATGTGCATGAGATGCTGGAACCACACCCCGAACAGACGGAAAACACCTGCCAGACCCGTCTGAACAACCTGCCGAGCACGCCGGAGACACCTGCTCGACTCGCCGGAACCACCTACCTGACATGCCCAAATCACCAGCCGGGTATGCCAGAACCACTTGGCGGACACTCCGGAATCATCTGCCGGACATGCCGGAACCAGCTCTCAGACACACCAGAACCACGTGCCGGAGACGCCGGAAGCACCTGCCGAGCATGCCGGAGCCACCTGATCGACTCGCCAGAAACACCTGCCGGACACGCCAAAATCACCTGCCGGGTACGCCAGAACCACCTGGCGGACACTCCGAAACCACCTGTCGCGCATGCCGGAACCACCTCTCAGACGTGCCGGAAGCACGTGCCGGACACGCCGGAATCACCTACCGGACAGACCGGAACCACCTGCCGAGCACGCCGGAGCCACCTGTTCGACTCGCTGGAACCACCTGCCGGACAGGCCAATATCAACTGCTGGCTATGCCAGAACCACCTGGGGGACGGTCCGGAATCACCTGCCAGCCATGGCGGAACCACCTCTCAGACGTACCAGAACCACCTGCCGGAGAAGCTGGAAACACGTCCTGGACAGTCTGGAACCACCTGCCGGCCAAGCCTGAACCACCTGCCAAGCACAACGGAACAACCTGCCAGACACGCCAAAATCACCTGCGTGTTATGCCAGAACCACTTGGAGGACTCTCTGGGATGACCTGCCGGGCATGCCGGAACCACCTCTCAGACGTGCCAGAACCATGTGGCGGACAGTCCGGAATCACCTGTTGGGCATGCGCAACCACCTCTGAGACGTACCAGAACCACATGCCGTGCAGGCTGGAACCACCTACCGGACAGACCGGAATCACCTTTCGGGCATGCCGGAACCACCTGTCAGATGTGCCAGAAACACGTGCCGGAGACGCCGGAAGCACCTGCCAAGCACGTTGGAACCACCTGCACAACTCGCCTGAACCACCTGCCGGACATGCCAAAATCACCTGCCGACTATGCCAGAACCACTTGGCGAACACTCCGGAATCACTTGCCGGGCATGCAGGAACCACCTCTCAGACATGCCAGAACCCCGTGCCAATGACCCCGGAAGCACCAGCCGAGCACGCCGGAACGACCTGCTCGACTCGCCAGAACCACCTGCCGATCACGCAAAAATCACCTGCCGGCTACGCCACAACCAGTTGGTGAACACTTTGGAATCACCTGCCAGGCTTGCTGGAACCACCTGCCAGTCATGCCAAAATCACCTGCCAACTACGCCAGAACCGCTTGGCGGACACTGCGGAAACACCTGTCGGGCCGGCCGGAACCACATCTCAGACGTGCCAGAAACGTGTTCATGAGATGCTGGAACCACACCACGAACAGACGGATACCACCTGCCAGAACCGCCTGAACCACCTGCTGAGCACGCCGGAACCACCTGCTCGACTCACCGGTACCACCTCCCTGACACGCCAAAATCACCTGCTGGGTATGCCAGAACCACTTGGCGGACACTCCGGAATCATCTGCCGGACATGCCGGAACCAGCTCTCAGACACACCAGAACCAAGTGCCGGAGACGCCGGAAGCACCTGCCGAGCATGCCGGAGCCACCTGCTCGACTCGCCAGAAACACCTGCCGGACACGCCAAAATCACCTGCCGGTTACGCCAGAACCACCTGGCGGACACTTCGAAACCTCCTGTCGCGCATGCCGGAACCACCTCTCAGACGTGCCGGAAGCACGTGCCGGACACGCCAGAATCACCTACCGGACAGACCGGAACCACCTGCCGAGCACGCCGGAGCCACCTGTTCGACTCGCTGGAACCACCTGCCGGACAGGCCAATATCAACTGCTGGCTATGCCAGAACCACCTGGGGGACGGTCCGGAATCACCTGCCAGCCATGGCGGAACCACCTCTCAGACGTACCAGAACCACCTGCCGGAGAAGCTGGAAACACGTCCTGGACAGTCTGGAACCACCTGCCGGCCAAGCCTGAACCACCTGCCAAGCACAACGGAACAACCTGCCAGACACGCCAAAATCACCTGCGTGTTATGCCAGAACCACTTGGAGGACTCTCTGGGATGACCTGCCGGGCATGCCGGAACCACCTCTCAGACGTGCCAGAACCATGTGGCGGACAGTCCGGAATCACCTGTTGGGCATGCGCAACCACCTCTGAGACGTACCAGAACCACATGCCGTGCAGGCTGGAACCACCTACCGGACAGACCCGAATCAACTTTCGGGCATGCCGGAACCACCTCTCAGATGTGCCAGAAACACGTGCCGGAGACGCCGGAAGCACCTGCCAAGCACGTTGGAACCACCTGCTCAACTCGCCTGAACCACCTGCCGGACATGCCAAAATCACCTGCCGACTATGCCAGAACCACTTGGCGAACACTCCGGAATCACTTGCCGGGCATGCAGGAACCACCTCTCAGACATGCCAGAACCCCGTGCCAATGACCCCGGAAGCACCAGCCGAGCACGCCGGAACCACCTGCTCGACTCGCCAGAACCACCTGCCGATCACGCAAAAATCACCTGCCGGCTACGCCACAACCAGTTGGTGAACACTTTGGAATCACCTGCCAGGCTTGCTGGAACCACCTGCCAGTCATGCCAAAATCACCTGCCAACTACGCCAGAACCGCTTGGCGGACACTGCGGAAACACCTGTCGGGCCGGCCGGAACCACATCTCAGACGTGCCAGAAACGTGTTCATGAGATGCTGGAACCACACCCCGAACAGACGGATACCACCTGCCAGAACCGCCTGAACCACCTGCTGAGCACGCCGGAACCACCTGCTCGACTCACCGGTACCACCTCCCTGACACGCCAAAATCACCTGCTGGGTATGCCAGAACCACTTGGCGGACACTCCGGAATCATCTGCCGGACATGCCGGAACCAGCTCTCAGACACACCAGAACCACGTGCCGGAGACGCCGGAAGCACCTGCCGAGCATGCCGGAGCCACCTGATCGACTCGCCAGAAACACCTGCCGGACACGCCAAAATCACCTGCCGCGTACGCAAGAACCACCTGCCGGACACTATGGAATCACCTGCCGCGCATGACGGAACCACCTCTCAGACGTGCCGGAAGCACGTGCCGGACACGCCGGAAACACCTACCGGACAGACCGGAACCACCTGCCAAGAACGCCGGAGCCACCTGTTCGACTCGCTGGAACCACCTGCCGGACAGGCCAATATCAACTGCTGGCTATGCCAGAAAGACCTGGGGGACAGTCCGGGATCACCTGCCAGCCATGGCGGAACCACCTCTCAGACGTACCAGAAACACCTGCCGGAGAAGCTGGAAACACGTCCTGGACAGACTGGAACCACGTGACGGCCATGCCTGAACCACCTGCCGAGCACGGCGGAACCACCTGCCGGACACGCCAAAATCACCTGCGGGCTACGCCAGAACCACTTGGACGACTCTCCGAAATGACCTGCCGGGCATGTTGGAACCACCTCTCAGACGTGCCAGAAGTACGTGGCGGACAGTCCGGAATCACCTGTTGGGCATACGCAACCACCTCTGACACGTACCAGAACCACGTGCCGTGCACGCCGGAACCACCTAACGGACAGACCGGAATCAACTTTTGGGCATGCCGCAACCACCAGTCAGATGTGCCAGAAACACGTGCCGGAGACGCCGGAAGCACCTGCCGAGCACGTCGCAAGCACCTGCTCAACTCGCCTGAACCACGTGCCGGACACGCCAAAATCACCTGCCCACTACACCAGCACCACTTCGGGGACAAGCCGGAATCACGTGAGGGGCATGCCGGCACAGCCTCTCAGACTGAACCTCGTGCCGGACACCACAGAACCACCTGCCGGACAGACCGGAACCACCTGCCGCACACGCCGGAACCACCGGCTCGACCCGCCGGAACGACCGCTGGACATGCAAAATCACCTGCCGGCTACGCCGGAAACACTTGGCGAACACTCCGGAATCACCTGCCGGGCATGCCGGAACCACCTCTCAGACATGCCAGAACCCCGTGCCAATGACCCTGGAAGCACCAGCCGAGCACGCCGGAACCACCTGCTCGACTCGCCAGAACCACCTGCCGATCACGCAAAAATCACCTGCCGGCTACGCCACAACCAGTTGGTGAACACTTTGGAATCACCTGCCAGGCTTGCTGGAACCACCTGCCAGTCATGCCAAAATCACCTGCCAACTACGCCAGAACCGCTTGGCGGACACTGCGGAAACACCTGTCGGGCCGGCTGGAACCACATCTCAGACATGCCAGAAACGTGTTCATGAGATGATGGAACCACACCCCGAACAGACGGATACCACCTGCCAGAACCGCCTGAACCACCTGCTGAGCACGCCGGAACCACCTGCTCGACTCACCGGTACCACCTCCCTGACACGCCAAAATCACCTGCTGGGTATGCCAGAACCACTTGGCGGACACTCCGGAATCATCTGCCGGACATGCCGGAACCAGCTCTCAGACACACCAGAACCAAGTGCCGGAGACGCCGGAAGCACCTGCCGAGCATGCCGGAGCCACCTGCTCGACTCGCCAGAAACACCTGCCGGACACGCCAAAATCACCTGCCGGTTACGCCAGAACCACCTGGCGGACACTTCGAAACCGCCTGTCGCGCATGCCGGAACCACCTCTCAGACGTGCCGGAAGCACGTTCCGGACACGCCGGAATCACCTACCGGACAGACCGGAACCACCTGCCGAGCACGCCGGAGCCACCTGTTCGACTCGCTGGAACCACCTGCCGGACAGGCCAATATCAACTGCTGGCTATGCCAGAACCACCTGGGGGACGGTCCGGAATCACCTGCCAGCCATGGCGGAACCACCTCTCAGACGTACCAGAACCACCTGCCGGAGAAGCTGGAAACACGTCCTGGACAGTCTGGAACCACCTGCCGGCCAAGCCTGAACCACCTGCCAAGCACAACGGAACAACCTGCCAGACACGCCAATATCACCTGTGTGTTATGCCAGAACCACTTGGAGGACTCTCTGGGATGACCTGCCGGGCATGCCGGAACCACCTCTCAGACGTGCCCGAAACACGTGCCGGACACGCCGGAAACACCTACCGGACAGACCGGAACCACCTGCCAAGAACGCCTGAGCCACCTGTTCGACTCGCTGGAACCACCTGCCGGACAGGCCAATATCAACTGCTGGCTATGCCAGAACCACCTGGGGGACAGTCCGGGGTCAACTGCCAGCCATGGCGGAACCACCTCTCAGACGTACCAGAACCACCTGCCTGAGAAGCTGGAAACACGTCCTTGACAGACTGGAACCACGTGACGGCCATGCCTGAACCACCTGCCGAGCATGGCGGAACCACCTGCCGGACACGCCAAAATCACCTGCGGGCTACGCCAGAACCACTTGGACGACTCTCCGAAATGACCTGCCGGGCATGTTGGAACCACCTCTCAGACGTGCCAGAAGCACGTGGCGGACAGTCCGGAATCACCTGTTGGGCATACGCAACCACCTCTGACACGTACCAGAACCATGTGCCGTGCACGCCGGAACCACCTAACGGACAGACCGGAATCAACTTTTGGGCATGCCGCAACCACCAGTCAGATGTGCCAGAAACACGTGCCGGAGATGCAGGAAGCACGTGCCGAGCACGTCGCAACCACCTGCTCAACTCGCCTGAATCACCTGCCGGACACGCCAAAATCACCTGCCCGCTACACCGGCACCACTTCGGGGACAAGCCGGAATCACGTGAGGGGCATGCCGGCACAGCCTCTCAGACTGAACCTCGTGCCGGACACCACAGAACCACCTGCCGGACAGACCGGAACCACCTGCCGCACACGCCGGAACCACGGGCTCGACCCGCCGGAACGACCGCTGGACATGCAAAATCACCTGCCGGCTACGCCGGAAACACTTGGCGAACACTCCGGAATCACCTGCCGGGCATGCCGGAACCACCTCTCAGACATGCCAGAACCCCGTGCCAATGACCCCGGAGGCACCAGCCGAGCACGCCGGAACCACCTGCTCGACTCGCCAGAACCACCTGCCGATCACGCAAAAATCACCTGCCGGCTACGCCACAACCAGTTGGTGAACACTTTGGAATCACCTGCCAGGCTTGCTGGAACCACCTGCCAGTCATGCCAAAATCACCTGCCAACTACGCCAGAACCGCTTGGCGGACACTGCGGAAACACCTGTCGGGCCGGCTGGAACCACATCTCAGACGTGCCAGAAACGTGTTCATGAGATGCTGGAACCACACCCCGAACAGACGGATACCACCTGCCAGAACCGCCTGAACCACCTGCTGAGCACGCCGGAACCACCTGCTCGACTCACCGGTACCACCTCCCTGACACGCCAAAATCACCTGCTGGGTATGCCAGAACCACTTGGCGGACACTCCGGAATCATCTGCCGGACATGCCGGAACCAGCTCTCAGACACACCAGAACCAAGTGCCGGAGACGCCGGAAGCACCTGCCGAGCATGCCGGAGCCACCTGCTCGACTCGCCAGAAACACCTGCCGGACACGCCAAAATCACCTGCCGGTTACGCCAGAACCACCTGGCGGACACTTCGAAACCGCCTGTCGCGCATGCCGGAACCACCTCTCAGACGTGCCGGAAGCACGTGCCGGACACGCCGGAATCACCTACCGGACAGACCGGAACCACCTGCCGAGCACGCCGGAGCCACCTGTTCGGCTCGCTGGAACCACCTGCCGGACAGGCCAATATCAACTGCTGGCTATGCCAGAACCACCTGGGGGACGATCCGGAATCGCCTGCCAGCCATGGTGGATCCCCCTCTCAGACGTACCAGAACCACCTGCCGGAGAAGCTGGAAACACGTCCTGGACAGTCTGGAACCACCTGCCGGCCAAGCCTGAACCACCTGCCAAGCACAACGGAACAACCTGCCAGACACGCCAAAATCACCTGTGTGCTATGCCAGAACCACTTGGAGGACTCTCTGGGATGACCTGCCGGGCATGCCGGAACCACCTCTCAGACGTGCCGGAAGCACGTGCCGGACACGCCGGAAACACCTACCGGACAGACCGGAACCACCTGCCAAGAACGCCAGAGCCACCTGTTCGACTCGCTGGAACCACCTGCCGGACAGGCCAATATCAACTGCTGGCTATGCCAGAACCACCTGGGGGACAGTCCGGGATCACCTGCCAGCCATGGCGGAACCACCTCTCAGACGTACCAGAAACACCTGCCGGAGAAGCTGGAAACACGTCCTGGACAGACTGGAACCACGTGACGGCCATGCCTGAACCACCTGCCGAGGCCAACGGAACCACCTGCCGGACACGCCAAAATCACCTGCGGGCTACGCCAGAACCACTTGGACGACTCTCCGAAATGACCTGCCGGGCATGTTCTAACCACCTCTCAGACGTGCCAGAAGCACGTGGCGGACAGTCCGGAATCACCTGTTGGGCATACGCAACCACCTCTGAGACGTAGCAGAACCAAGTGCCGTGCACGCCGGAACCACCTACCGGACAGACCGGAATCAACTTTTGGGCATGCCGGAACCACCAGTCAGATGTGCCAGAAACACGTGCCGGAGATGCCGGAAGCACGTGCCGAGCACGTCGCAACCACCTGCTCAACTCGCCTGAATCACCTGCCGGACACGCCAAAATCACCTGCCCGCTACACCGGCACCACTTCGGGGACAAGCCGGAATCACGTGAGGGGCATGCCGGCACAGCCTCTCAGACTGAACCTCGTGCCGGACACCACAGAACCACCTGCCGGACAGACCGGAACCACCTGCCGGACACGCCAGAACCACCGGCTCGACCCGCCGGAACGACCGCTGGACATGCAAAATCACCTGCCGGCTACGCCGGAAACACTTGGCGAACACTCCGGAATCACTTGCCGGGCATGCAGGAACCACCTCTCAGACATGCCAGAACCACGTGCCAATGACCCCGGAAGCACCAGCCGAGCACGCCGGAACCACCTGCTCGACTCGCCAGAACCACCTGCCGATCACGCAAAAATCACCTGCCGGCTACGCCACAACCAGTTGGTGAACACTTTGGAATCACCTGCCAGGCTTGCTGGAACCACCTGCCAGTCATGCCAAAATCACCTGCCAACTACGCCAGAACCGCTTGGCGGACACTGCGGAAACACCTGTCGGGCCGGCCGGAACCACATCTCAGACGTGCCAGAAACGTGTTCATGAGATGCTGGAACCACACCCCGAACAGACGGATACCACCTGCCAGAACCGCCTGAACCACCTGCTGAGCACGCCGGAACCACCTGCTCGACTCACCGGTACCACCTCCCTGACACGCCAAAATCACCTGCTGGGTATGCCAGAACCACTTGGCGGACACTCCGGAATCATCTGCCGGACATGCCGGAACCAGCTCTCAGACACACCAGAACCAAGTGCCGGAGACGCCGGAAGCACCTGCCGAGCATGCCGGAGCCACCTGCTCGACTCGCCAGAAACACCTGCCGGACACGCCAAAATCACCTGCCGGTTACGCCAGAACCACCTGGCGGACACTTCGAAACCGCCTGTCGCGCATGCCGGAACCACCTCTCAGACGTGCCGGAAGCACGTGCCGGACACGCCGGAATCACCTACCGGACAGACCGGAACCACCTGCCGAGCACGCCGGAGCCACCTGTTCGACTCGCTGGAACCACCTGCCGGACAGGCCAATATCAACTGCTGGCTATGCCAGAACCACCTGGGGGACGGTCCGGAATCACCTGCCAGCCATGGCGGAACCACCTCTCAGATGTACCAGAACCACCTGCCGGAGAAGCTGGAAACACGTCCTGGACAGTCTGGAACCACCTGCCGGCCAAGCCTGAACCACCTGCCAAGCACAACGGAACAACCTGCCAGACACGCCAAAATCACCTGTGTGTTATGCCAGAACCACTTGGAGGACTCTCTGGGATGACCTGCCGGGCATGCCGGAACCACTTCTCAGACGTGCCAGAACCATGTGGCGGACAGTCCGGAATCAACTGTTGGGCATGCGCAACCACCTCTGAGACGTACCAGAACCACACGCCGTGCAGGCTGGAACCACCTACCGGACACACCGGAATCACCTTTCGGGCATGCCGGAACCACCTGTCAGATGTGCCAGAAACACGTGCCGGAGACGCCGGAAGCACCTGCCAAGCACGTTGGAACCACCTGCTCAACTCGCCTGAACCACCTGCCAGACATGCCAAACTCACCTGCCGACTATGCCAGAACCACTTGGCGAAAACTCCGGAATCACTTGCCGGGCATGCAGGAACCACCTCTCAGACATGCCAGAACCCCGTGCCAATGACCCCGGAAGCACCAGCCGAGAACGCCGGAACCACCTGCTCGACTCGCCAGAACCACCTGCCGATCACGCAAAAATCACCTGCCGGCTACGCCACAACCAGTTGGTGAACACTTTGGAATCACCTGCCAGGCTTGCTGGAACCACCTGCCAGTCATGCCAAAATCACCTGCCAACTACGCCAGAACCGCTTGGCGGACACTGCGGAAACACCTGTCGGGCCGGCTGGAACCACATCTCAGACGTGCCAGAAACGTGTTCATGAGATGCTGGGACCACACCCCGAACAGACGGATACCACCTGCCAGAACCGCCTGAAGCACCTGCTGAGCACGCCGGAACCACCTGCTCGACTCACCGGTACCACCTCCCTGACACGCCAAAATCACCTGCTGGGTATGCCAGAACCACTTGGCGGACACTCCGGAATCATCTGCCGGACATGCCGGAACCAGCTCTCAGACACACCAGAACCAAGTGCCGGAGACGCCGGAAGCACCTGCCGAGCATGCCGGAGCCACCTGCTCGACTCGCCAGAAACACCTGCCGGACACGCCAAAATCACCTGCCGGGTACGCCAGAACCACCTGGCGGACACTACGGAATCACCTGCCGCGCATGCAGGAACCACCTCTCAGACGTGCCGGAAGCACATGCCGGACACGCCGGAAACACCTACCGGACAGACCGGAACCACCTGCCAAGAACGCCGGAGCCACCTGTTCGACTCGCTGGAAGCACCTGCCGGACAGGCCAATATCAACTGCTGGCTATGCCAGAACCACCTGGGGGACGGTCCGGAATCACCTGCCAGCCAGGGCGGAACCACCTCTCAGACGTACCAGAACCACCTGCCGGAGAAGCTGGAAACACGTCCTGGACAGACTGGAACCACGTGACGGCCATGCCTGAACCACCTGCCGAGCACGGCGGAACCACCTGCCGGACACGCCAAAATCACCTGCGGGCTACGCCAGAACCACTTGGA
Source organism: Equus przewalskii (assembly GCF_037783145.1). Lineage (NCBI taxonomy): Eukaryota > Metazoa > Chordata > Mammalia > Perissodactyla > Equidae > Equus > Equus przewalskii. Next base: position 17,613 of record NW_027226864.1, read on the forward strand.
CGACTCTCCGAAATGACCTGCCGGGCATGTTGGAACCACCTCTCAGACGTGCCAGAAGCACGTGGCGGACAGTCCGGAATCACCTGTTGGGCATACGCAACCACCTCTGACACGTACCAGAACCACGTGCCGTGCACGCCGGAACCACCTACCGGACAGACCGGAATCAACTTTTGGGCATGCCGGAACCACCAGTCAGATGTGACAGAAACACGTGCCGGAGACGCCGGAAGCACCTGCCGAGCACGTCGCAAGCACCTGCTCACCTCGCCTGAACCACCTGCCGGACACGCCAAAATCACCTGCCCGCTACACCAGCACCACTTCGGGGACAAGCCGGAATCTCGTGAGGGGCATGCCGGCACAGCCTCTCAGACTGAACCTCGTGCCGGACACCACAGAACCACCTGCCGGACAGACCAGAACCACCTGCCGGACTCGTCAGAACCACCGGCTCGACCCGCCGGAACGACCGCTGGACATGCAAAATCACCTGCCGGCTACGCCGGAAACACTTGGCGAACACTCCGGAATCACCTGCCGGGCATGCCGGAACCACCTCTCAGATATGCCAGAACCACGTGCCAATGACCCCGGAAGCACCTGCCGAGCACGCCGGAACCACCTGCTCGACTCGCCAGAACCACCTGCCGGACACGCAAAAATCACCTGCCGGCTACGCCACAACCAGTTGGGGAACACTTCGGAATCACCTGCCGGGCTTGCTGGAACCACCTGCCGGTCATGCCAAAATCACCTGCCAACTATGCCAGTACCACTAGGCGGACACTGTGGAAACACCTGTCGGGCCGGCCGGAACCACATCTCAGACGTGCCAGAACCATGTGCATGAGATGCTGGAACCACACCCCGAACAGACGGAAAACACCTGCCAGACCCGTCTGAACAACCTGCCGAGCACGCCAGAGACACCTGCTCGACTCGCCGGAACCACCTACCTGACATGCCCAATTCACCAGCCGGGTATGCCAGAACCACTTGGCGGACACTCCGGAATCATCTGCCGGACATGCCGGAACCAGCTCTCAGACACACCAGAACCACGTGCCGGAGACGCCGGAAGCACCTGCCGAGCATGCCGGAGCCACCTGATCGACTCGCCAGAAACACCTGCCGGACACGCCAAAATCACCTGCCGGGTACGCCAGAACCACCTGGCGGACACTCCGAAACCACCTGTCGCGCATGCCGGAACCACCTCTCAGACGTGCCGGAAGCACGTGCCGGACACGCCGGAATCACCTACCGGACAGACCGGAACCACCTGCCGAGCACGCCGGAGCCACCTGTTCGACTCGCTGGAACCACCTGCCGGACAGGCCAATATCAACTGCTGGCTATGCCAGAACCACCTGGGGGACGGTCCGGAATCACCTGCCAGCCATGGCGGAACCACCTCTCAGACGTACCAGAACCACCTGCCGGAGAAGCTGGAAACACGTCCTGGACAGTCTGGAACCACCTGCCGGCCAAGCCTGAACCACCTGCCAAGCACAACGGAACAACCTGCCAGACACGCCAAAATCACCTGCGTGTTATGCCAGAACCACTTGGAGGACTCTCTGGGATGACCTGCCGGGCATGCCGGAACCACCTCTCAGACGTGCCAGAACCATGTGGCGGACAGTCCGGAATCACCTGTTGGGCATGCGCAACCACCTCTGAGACGTACCAGAACCACATGCCGTGCAGGCTGGAACCACCTACCGGACAGACCGGAATCACCTTTCGGGCATGCCGGAACCACCTGTCAGATGTGCCAGAAACACGTGCCGGAGACGCCGGAAGCACCTGCCCAGCACGTTGGAACCACCTGCACAACTCGCCTGAACCACCTGCCGGACATGCCAAAATCACCTGCCGACTATGCCAGAACCACTTGGCGAACACTCCGGAATCACTTGCCGGGCATGCAGGAACCACCTCTCAGACATGCCAGATCCACGTGCCAATGACCCCGGAAGCACCAGCCGAGCACGCCGGAACCACCTGCTCGACTCGCCAGAACCACCTGCCGATCACGCAAAAATCACCTGCCGGCTACGCCACAACCAGTTGGTGAACACTTTGGAATCACCTGCCAGGCTTGCTGGAACCACCTGCCAGTCATGCCAAAATCACCTGCCAACTACGCCAGAACCGCTTGGCGGACACTGCGGAAACACCTGTCGGGCCGGCTGGAACCACATCTCAGACGTGCCAGAAACGTGTTCATGAGATGCTGGAACCACACCCCGAACAGACGGATACCACCTGCCAGAACCGCCTGAACCACCTGCTGAGCACGCCGGAACCACCTGCTCGACTCACCGGTACCACCTCCCTGACACGCCAAAATCACCTGCTGGGTATGCCAGAACCACTTGGCGGACACTCCGGAATCATCTGCCGGACATGCCGGAACCAGCTCTCAGACACACCAGAACCAAGTGCCGGAGACGCCGGAAGCACCTGCCGAGCATGCCGGAGCCACCTGCTCGACTCGCCAGAAACACCTGCCGGACACGCCAAAATCAACTGCCGGGTACGCCAGAACCACCTGGCGGACACTACGGAATCACATGCCGCGCATGCCGGAACCACCTCTCAGACGTGCCGGAAGCACATGCCGGACACGCCGGAAACACCTACCGGACAGACCGGAACCACCTGCCAAGAACGCCGGAGCCACCTGTTCGACTCGCTGGAAGCACCTGCCGGACAGGCCAATATCAACTGCTGGCTATGCCAGAACCACCTGGGGGACGGTCCGGAATCACCTGCCAGCCATGGCGGAACCACCTCTCAGACGTACCAGAACCACCTGCCGGAGAAGCTGGAAACACGTCCTGGACAGACTGGAACCACGTGACGGCCATGCCTGAACCACCTGCCGAGCACGGCGGAACCACCTGCCGGACACGCCAAAATCACCTGCGGGCTACGCCAGAACCACTTGGACGACTCTCCGAAATGACCTGCCGGGCATGTTGGACCCACCTCTCACACGTGCCAGAAGCACGTGGCGGACAGTCCGGAATCACCTGTTGGGCATACGCAACCACCTCTGACACGTACCAGAACCACGTGCCGTGCACGCCGGAACCACCTACCGGACAGACCGGAATCAACTTTTGGGCATGCCGGAACCACCAGTCAGATGTGCCAGAAACACGTGCCGGAGACGCCGGAAGCACCTGCCGAGCACGTCGCAAGCACCTGCTCACCTCGCCTGAACCACCTGCCGGACACGCCAAAATCACCTGCCCGCTACACCAGCACCACTTCGGGGACAAGCCGGAATCTCGTGAGGGGCATGCCGGCACAGCCTCTCAGACTGAACCTCGTGCCGGACACCACAGAACCACCTGCCGGACAGACCAGAACCACCTGCCGGACTCGTCAGAACCACCGGCTCGACCCGCCAGAACGACCGCTGGACATGCAAAATCACCTGCCGGCTACGCCGGAAACACTTGGCGAACACTCCGGAATCACCTGCCGGGCATGCCGGAACCACCTCTCAGATATGCCAGAACCACGTGCCAATGACCCCGGAAGCACCTGCCGAGCACGCCGGAACCACCTGCTCGACTCGCCAGAACCACCTGCCGGACACGCAAAAATCACCTGCCGGCTACGCCACAACCAGTTGGGGAACACTTCGGAATCACCTGCCGGGCTTGCTGGAACCACCTGCCGGTCATGCCAAAATCACCTGCCAACTATGCCAGTACCACTTGGCGGACACTGTGGAAACACCTGTCGGGCCGGCCGGAACCACATCTCAGACGTGCCAGAACCATGTGCATGAGATGCTGGAACCACACCCCGAACAGACGGAAAACACCTGCCAGACCCGTCTGAACAACCTGCCGAGCACGCCAGAGACACCTGCTCGACTCGCCGGAACCACCTACCTGACATGCCCAATTCACCAGCCGGGTATGCCAGAACCACTTGGCGGACACTCCGGAATCATCTGCCGGACATGCCGGAACCAGCTCTCAGACACACCAGAACCACGTGCCGGAGACGCCGGAAGCACCTGCCGAGCATGCCGGAGCCACCTGATCGACTCGCCAGAAACACCTGCCGGACACGCCAAAATCACCTGCCGGGTACGCCAGAACCACCTGGCGGACACTCCGAAACCACCTGTCGCGCATGCCGGAACCACCTCTCAGACGTGCCGGAAGCACGTGCCGGACACGCCGGAATCACCTACCGGACAGACCGGAACCACCTGCCGAGCACGCCGGAGCCACCTGTTCGACTCGCTGGAACCACCTGCCGGACAGGCCAATATCAACTGCTGGCTATGCCAGAACCACCTGGGGGACGGTCCGGAATCACCTGCCAGCCATGGCGGAACCACCTCTCAGACGTACCAGAACCACCTGCCGGAGAAGCTGGAAACACGTCCTGGACAGTCTGGAACCACCTGCCGGCCAAGCCTGAACCACCTGCCAAGCACAACGGAACAACCTGCCAGACACGCCAAAATCACCTGCGTGTTATGCCAGAACCACTTGGAGGACTCTCTGGGATGACCTGCCGGGCATGCCGGAACCACCTCTCAGACGTGCCAGAACCATGTGGCGGACAGTCCGGAATCACCTGTTGGGCATGCGCAACCACCTCTGAGACGTACCAGAACCACATGCCGTGCAGGCTGGAACCACCTACCGGACAGACCGGAATCACCTTTCGGGCATGCCGGAACCACCTGTCAGATGTGCCAGAAACACGTGCCGGAGACGCCGGAAGCACCTGCCCAGCACGTTGGAACCACCTGCACAACTCGCCTGAACCACCTGCCGGACATGCCAAAATCACCTGCCGACTATGCCAGAACCACTTGGCGAACACTCCGGAATCACTTGCCGGGCATGCAGGAACCACCTCTCAGACATGCCAGATCCACGTGCCAATGACCCCGGAAGCACCAGCCGAGCACGCCGGAACCACCTGCTCGACTCGCCAGAACCACCTGCCGATCACGCAAAAATCACCTGCCGGCTACGCCACAACCAGTTGGTGAACACTTTGGAATCACCTGCCAGGCTTGCTGGAACCACCTGCCAGTCATGCCAAAATCACCTGCCAACTACGCCAGAACCCCTTGGCGGACACTGCGGAAACGCCTGTCGGGCCGGCCGGAACCACATCTCAGACGTGCCAGAAAGGTGTTCATGAGATGCTGGAACCACACCCCGAACAGACGGATACCACCTGCCAGAACCGCCTGAACCACCTGCTGAGCACGCCGGAACCACCTGCTCGACTCACCGGTACCACCTCCCTGACACGCCAAAATCACCTGCTGGGTATGCCAGAACCACTTGGCGGACACTCCGGAATCATCTGCTGGACATGCCGGAACCAGCTCTCAGACACACCAGAACCAAGTGCCGGAGACGCTGGAAGTACCTGCCGAGCATGCCGGAGCCACCTGCTCGACTCGCCAGAAACACCTGCCGGACACGCCAAAATCACCTGCCGGGTATGCCAGAACCACCTGGCGGACACTACGGAATCACCTGCCGCGCATGCAGGAACCACCTCTCAGACGTGCCGGAAGCACGTGCCAGACACGCCGGAAACACCTACCGGACAGACCGGAACCAGCTGCCAAGAACGCCGGAGCCACCTGTTCGACTCGCTGGAACCACCTGCTGGACAGGCCAATATCAACTGCTGGCTATGCCAGAACCACCTGGGGGACAGTCCGGGATCACCTGCCAGCCATGGCGGAACCACCTCTCAGACGTACCAGAACCACCTGCCGGAGAAGCTGGAAACACGTCCTGGACAGACTGGAACCACGTGACGGCCATGCCTGAACCACCTGCCGAGCACGGCGGAACCACCTGCCGGACACGCCAAAATCACCTGCGGGCTACGCCAGAACCACTTGGACAACTCTCCGAAATGACCTGCCGGGCATGTTGGAACCACCTCTCAGACGTGCCAGAAGCATGTGGCGGACAGTCCGGAATCACCTGTTGGGCATACGCAACCACCTCTGACACGTACCAGAACCACGTGCCGTGCACGCCGGAACCACCTACCGGACAGACCGGAATCAACTTTTGGGCATGCCGGAACCACCAGTCAGATGTGCCAGAAACACGTGCCGGAGACGCCGGAAGCACCTGCCGAGCACGTCGCAAGCACCTGCTCAACTCGCCTGAACCACCTGCCGGACACGCCAAAATCACCTGCCCGCTACACCAGCACCACTTCGGGGACAAGCCGGAATCACGTGAGGGGCATGCCGGCACAGCCTCTCAGACTGAACCTCGTGCCGGACACCACAGAACCACCTGCCGGACAGACCGGGACCACCTGCCGGACACGCCGGAACCACCGGCTCGACCCGCCGGAACGACCGCTGGACATGCAAAATCACCTGCCGGCTATGCCGGAAACACTTGGCGAACACTCCGGAATCACCTGCCGGGCATGCCGGAACCACCTCTCAGATATGCCAGAACCACGTGCCAATGACCCCGGAAGCACCTGCCGAGCACGCCGGAACCACCTGCTCGACTCGCCAGAACCACCTGCCGGACACGCAAAAATCACCTGCCGGCTACGCCACAACCAGTTGGGGAACACTTCGGAATCACCTGCCGGGCTTGCTGGAACCACCTGCCGGACATGCCAAAATCACCTGCCAACTACGCCAGTACCACTTGGCGGACACTGTGGAAACACCTGTCGGGCCGGCTGGAACCACATCTCAGACGTTCCAGAACCATGTGCATGAGATGCTGGAACCACACCCAGAACAGACGGAAAACACCTGCCAGACCCGTCTGAACAACCTGCCGAGCACGCCGAGCCACCTGCTCGACTCGCCGGAACCACCTACCTGACATGCCCAAATCACCAGCCGGGTATGCCAGAACCACTTGGCGGACACTCCGGAATCATCTGCCGGACATGCCGGAACCAGCTCTCAGACACACCAGAACCACGTGCCGGAGACGCCGGAAGCACCTGCCGAGCATGCCGGAGCCACCTGCTCGACTAGCCAGAAACACCTGCCGGACACGCCAAAATCACCTGCCGGGTACGCCAGAACCACCTGGCGGACACTCCGAAACCACCTGTCGCGCATGCCAGAACCACCTCTCAGACGTGCCGGAAGCACGTGCCGGACACGCCGGAATCACCTACCGGACAGACCGGAACCACCTGCCGAGCACGCCGGAGCCACCTGTTCGACTCGCTGGAACCACCTGCCGGACAGGCCAATATCAACCTCTGGCTATGCCAGAACCACCTGGGGGACGGTCCGGAATCACCTGCCAGCCATGGCGGAACCACCTCTCAGACGTACCAGAACCACCTGCCGGAGAAGCTGGAAACACGTCCTGGACAGTCTGGAACCACCTGCCGGCCAAGCCTGAACCACCTGCCAAGCACAACGGAACAACCTGCCAGACACGCCAAAATCACCTGTGTGTTATGCCAGAACCACTTGGAGGACTCTCTGGGATGACCTGCCGGGCATGCCGGAACCACCTCTCAGACGTGCCAGAACCATGTGGCGGACATTCCGGAATCACCTGTTGGGCATGCGCAACCACCTCTGAGACGTACCAGAACCACATGCCGTGCAGGCTGGAACCACCTACCGGACAGACCTGAATCAACTTTCGGGCATGCCGGAACCACCTGTCAGATGTGCCAGAAACACGTGCCGGAGACGCCGGAATCACCTGCCAAGCACGTTGGAACCACCTGCTCAACTCGCCTGAACCACCTGCAGGACATGCCAAAATCACCTGCCGACTATGCCAGAACCACTTGGCGAACACTCCGGAATCACTTGCCGGGCATGCAGGAACCACCTCTCAGACATGCCAGAACCCCGTGCCAATGACCCCGGAAGCACCAGCCGAGCACGCCGGAACCACCTGCTCGACTCGCCAGAACCACCTGCCGATCACGCAAAAATCACCTGCCGGCTACGCCACAACCAGTTGGTGAACACTTTGGAATCACCTGCCAGGCTTGCTGGAACCACCTGCCAGTCATGCCAAAATCACCTGCCAACTACGCCAGAACCCCTTGGCGGACACTGCGGAAACGCCTGTCGGGCCGGCCGGAACCACATCTCAGACGTGCCAGAAAGGTGTTCATGAGATGCTGGAACCACACCCCGAACAGACGGATACCACCTGCCAGAACCGCCTGAACCACCTGCTGAGCACGCCGGAACCACCTGCTCGACTCACCGGTACCACCTCCCTGACACGCCAAAATCACCTGCTGGGTATGCCAGAAGCACTTGGCGGACACTCCGGAATCATCTGCCGGACATGCCGGAACCAGCTCTCAGACACACCAGAACCAAGTGCCGGAGACGCCGGAACCACCTGCCGAGCATGCCGGAGCCACCTGCTCGACTCGCCAGAAACAGCTGCCGGACACGCCAAAATCACCTGCCGGGTACGCCAGAACCACCTGGCGGACACTACGGAATCACCTGCCGCGCATGCCGGAACCACCTCTCAGACGTGCCGGAAGCACGTGCCGGACACGCCGGAAACACCTACCGGACAGACCGGAACCACCTGCCGAGAACGCCGGAGCCACCTGTTCGACTCGCTGGAACCACCTGCCGGACAGGCCAATATCAACTGCTGGCTATGCCAGAACCACCTGGGGGACGATCCGGAATCACCTGCCAGCCATGGTGGATCCCCCTCTCAGACGTACCAGAACCACCTGCCGGAGAAGCTGGAAACACGTCCTGGACAGTCTGGAACCACCTGCCGGCCAAGCCTGAACCACCTGCCAAGCACAACGGAACAACCTGCCAGACACGCCAAAATCACCTGCGTGCTATGCCAGAACCACTTGGAGGACTCTCTGGGATGACCTGCCGGGCATGCCGGAACCACCTCTCAGACGTGCCGGAAGCACGTGCCGGACACGCCGGAAACACCTACCGGACAGACCGGAACCACCTGCCAAGAACGCCGGAGCCACCTGTTCGACTCGCTGGAACCACCTGCCGGACAGGCCAATATCAACTGCTGGCTATGCCAGAACCACCTGGGGGACAGTCCGGGATCACCTGCCAGCCATGGCGGAACCACCTCTCAGACGTACCAGAAACACCTGCCGGAGAAGCTGGAAACACGTCCTGGACAGACTGGAACCACGTGACGGCCATGCCTGAACCACCTGCCGAGGCCAGACGGAACCACCTGCCGGACACGCGAAAATCACCTGCGGGCTACGCCAGAACCACTTGGACGACTCTCCGAAATGACCTGCCGGGCATGTTGGAACCACCTCTCAGACGTGCCAGAAGCACGTGGCGGACAGTCCGGAATCACCTGTTGGGCATACGCAACCACCTCTGAGACGTACCAGAACCATGTGCCGTGCACGCCGGAACCACCTACCGGACAGACCGGAATCAACTTTTGGGCATGCCGCAACCACCAGTCAGATGTGCCAGAAACACGTGCCGGAGATGCCGGAAGCACGTGCCGAGCACGTCGCAACCACCTGCTCAACTCGCCTGAATCACCTGCCGGACACGCCAAAATCACCTGCCCGCTACACCGGCACCACTTCGGGGACAAGCCGGAATCACGTGAGGGGCATGCCGGCACAGCCTCTCAGACTGAACCTCGTGCCGGACACCACAGAACCACCTGCCGGACAGACCGGAACCACCTGCCGGACACGCCGGAACCACCGGCTCGACCCGCCGGAACGACCGCTGGACATGCAAAATCACCTGCCGGCTACGCCGGAAACACTTGGCGAACACTCCGGAATCACCTGCCGGGCATGCCGGAACCACCTCTCAGATATGCCAGAACCACGTGCCAATGACCCCGGAAGCACCAGCCGAGCACGCCGGAACCACCTGCTCGACTCGCCAGAACCACCTGCCGGATCACGCAAAAATCACCTGCCGGCTACGCCACAACCAGTTGGGGAACACTTTGGAATCACCTGCCGGGCTTGCTGGAACCACCTGCCGGTCATGCCAAAATCACCTGCCAACTACGCCAGTACCACTTGGCGGACACTGTGGAAACACCTGTCGGGCCGGCCGGAACCACATCTCAGACGTGCCAGAACCATGTGCATGAGATGCTGGAACCACACCCCGAACAGACGGAAACCACCTGCCAGACCCGTCTGAACAACGTGCCGAGCACGCCGGAGCCACCTGCTCGACTCGCCGGTACCACCTACCTGACATGCCCAAATCACCAGCCGGGTATGCCAGAACCACTTGGCGGACACTCCGGAATCATCTGCCGGACATGCCGGAACCAGCTCTCAGACACACCAGAACCACGTGCCGGAGACGCCGGAAGCACCTGCCGAGCATGCCGGAGCCACCTGCTCGACTCGCCAGAAACACCTGCCGGACACGCCAAAATCACCTGCCGGGTACGCCAGAACCACCTGGCGGACACTCCGAAACCACCTGTCGCGCATGCCGGAACCACCTCTCAGACGTGCCGGAAGCACGTGCCGGACACGCCGGAATCACCTACCGGACAGACCGGAACCACCTGCCGAGCACGCCGGAGCCACCTGTTCGACTCGCTGGAACCACCTGCCGGACAGGCCAATATCAACTGCTGGCTATGCCAGAACCACCTGGGGGACGGTCCGGAATCACCTGCCAGCCATGGCGGAACCACCTCTCAGATGTACCAGAACCACCTGCCGGAGAAGCTGGAAACACGTCCTGGACAGTCTGGAACCACCTGCCGGCCAAGCCTGAACCACCTGCCAAGCACAACGGAACAACCTGCCAGACACGCCAAAATCACCTGTGTGTTATGCCAGAACCACTTGGAGGACTCTCTGGGATGACCTGCCGGGCATGCCGGAACCACTTCTCAGACGTGCCAGAACCATGTGGCGGACAGTCCGGAATCAACTGTTGGGCATGCGCAACCACCTCTGAGACGTACCAGAACCACACGCCGTGCAGGCTGGAACCACCTACCGGACACACCGGAATCACCTTTCGGGCATGCCGGAACCACCTGTCAGATATGCCAGAAACACGTGCCGGAGACGCCGGAAGCACCTGCCAAGCACGTTGGAACCACCTGCTCAACTCGCCTGAACCACCTGCCAGACATGCCAAACTCACCTGCCGACTATGCCAGAACCACTTGGCGAAAACTCCGGAATCACTTGCCGGGCATGCAGGAACCACCTCTCAGACATGCCAGAACCCCGTGCCAATGACCCCGGAAACACCAGCCGAGAACGCCGGAACCACCTGCTCGACTCGCCAGAACCACCTGCCGATCACGCAAAAATCACCTGCCGGCTACGCCACAACCAGTTGGTGAACACTTTGGAATCACCTGCCAGGCTTGCTGGAACCACCTGCCAGTCATGCCAAAATCACCTGCCAACTACGCCAGAACCGCTTGGCGGACACTGCGGAAACACCTGTCGGGCCGGCTGGAACCACATCTCAGACGTGCCAGAAACGTGTTCATGAGATGCTGGGACCACACCCCGAACAGACGGATACCACCTGCCAGAACCGCCTGAACCACCTGCTGAGCACGCCGGAACCACCTGCTCGACTCACCGGTACCACCTCCCTGACACGCCAAAATCACCTGCTGGGTATGCCAGAACCACTTGGCGGACACTCCGGAATCATCTGCCGGACATGCCGGAACCAGCTCTCAGACACACCAGAACCAAGTGCCGGAGACGCCGGAAGCACCTGCCGAGCATGCCGGAGCCACCTGCTCGACTCGCCAGAAACAGCTGCCGGACACGCCAAAATCACCTGCCGGGTACGCCAGAACCACCTGGCGGACACTACAGAATCACCTGCCGCGCATGCCGGAACCACCTCTCAGACGTGCCGGAAGCACGTGCCGGACACGCCGGAAACACCTACCGGACAGACCGGAACCACCTGCCAAGAACGCCGGAGCCACCTGTTCGACTCGCTGGAACCACCTGCCGGACAGGCCAATATCAACTGCTGGCTATGCCAGAACCACCTGGGGGACAGTCCGGGATCACCTGCCAGCCATGGCGGAACCACCTCTCAGACGTACCAGAACCACCTGCCGGAGAAGCTGGAAACACGTCCTGGACAGACTGGAACCACGTGACGGCCATGCCTGAACCACCTGCCGAGCACGGCGGAACCACCTGCCGGACACGCCAAAATCACCTGCGGGCTACGCCAGAACCACTTGGACGACTCTCCGAAATGACCTGCCGGGCATGTAGGAACCACCTCTCAGACGTGCCAGAAGCACGTGGCGGACAGTCCGGAATCACCGGTTGGGCATACGCAACCACCTCTGACACGTACCAGAACCACGTGCCGTGCACGCCGGAACCACCTACCGGACAGACCGGAATCAACTTTTGGGCGTGCCGGAACCACCAGTCAGATGTGCCAGAAACACGTGCCGGAGACGCCGGAAGCACCTGCCGAGCACGTCGCAAGCACCTGCTCAACTCGCCTGAACCACCTGCCGGACACGCCAAAATCACCTGCCCGCTACACCAGCACCACTTCGGGGACAAGCCGGAATCACGTGAGGGGCATGCCGGCACAGCCTCTCAGACTGAACCTCGTGCCGGACACCACAGAACCACCTGCCGGACAGACCGGAACCACCTGCCGGACACGCCGGAACCACTGGCTCGACCCGCCGGAACGACCGCTGGACATGCAAAATCACCTGCCGGCTACGCCGGAAACACTTGGCGAACACTCCGGAATCACCTGCCGGGCATGCCGGAACCACCTCTCAGATATGCCAGAACCACGTGCCAATGACCCCGGAAGCACCTGCCGAGCACGCCGGAACCACCTGCTCGACTCGCCAGAACCACCTGCCGGACACGCAAAAATCACCTGCCGGCTACGCCACAACCAGTTGGGGAACACTTCGGAATCACCTGCCGGGCTTGCTGGAACCACCTGCCGGTCATGCCAAAATCACCTGCCAACTACGCCAGTACCACTTGGCGGACACTGTGGAAACACCTGTCGGGCCGGCCGGAACCACATCTCAGACGTGCCAGAACCATGTGCATGAGATGCTGGAACCACACCCCGAACAGACGGAAAACACCTGCCAGACCCGTCTGAACAACCTGCCGAGCACGCCGGAGCCACCTGCTCGACTCGCCGGAACCACCTACATGACATGCCTAAATCACCAGCCGGGTATGCCAGAACCACTTGACGGACACTCCGGAATCATCTGCCGGACATGCCGGAACCAGCTCTCAGACACACCAGAACCAAGTGCCGGAGACGCCGGAAGCACCTGCCGAGCATAACGGAGCCACCTGCTCGACTCGCCAGAAACACCTGCCGGACACGCCAAAATCACCTGCCGGGTACGCCAGAACCACCTGGCGGACACTCCGAAACCGCCTGTCGCGCATGCCGGAACCACCTCTCAGACGTGCCGGAAGCACGTGCCAGACACGCCGGAAACACCTACCGGACAGACCGGAACCACCTGCCAAGAACGCCGGAGCCACCTGTTCGACTCGCTGGAACCACCTGCCGGACAGGCCAATATCAACTGCTGGCTATGCCAGAACCACCTGGGGGACAGTCCGGGATCACCTGCCAGCCATGGCGGAACCACCTCTCAGACGTACCAGAACCACCTGCCGGAGAAGCTGGAAACACGTCCTGGACAGACTGGAACCACGTGACGGCCATGCCTGAACCACCTGCCGAGCACGGCGGAACCACCTGCCGGACACGCCAAAATCACCTGCGGGCTACGCCAGAACCACTTGGACGACTCTCCGAAATGACCTGCCAGGCATGTTGGAACCACCTCTCAGACGTGCCAGAAGCACGTGGCGGACAGTCCGGAATCACCTGTTGGGCATACGCAACCACCTCTGACACGTACCAGAACCACGTGCCGTGCACGCCGGAACCACCTACCGGACAGACCGGAATCAACTTTTGGGCATGCCGGAACCACCAGTCAGATGTGCCAGAAACACGTGCCGGAGACGCCGGAAGCACCTGCCGAGCACGTCGCAAGCACCTGCTCAACTCGCCTGAACCACCTGCCGGACACGCCAAAATCACCTGCCCGCTACACCAGCAGCACTTCGGGGACAAGCCGGAATCACGTGAGGGGCATGCCGGCACAGCCTCTCAGACTGAACCTCGTGCCGGACACCACAGAACCACATGCCGGACAGACCGGGACCACCTGCCGGACACGCCGGAACCACCGGCTCGACCCGCCGGAACGACCGCTGGACATGCAAAATCACCTGCCGGCTATGCCGGAAACACTTGGCGAACACTCCGGAATCACCTGCCGGGCATGCCGGAACCACCTCTCAGATATGCCAGAACCACGTGCCAATGACCCCGGAAGCACCTGCCGAGCACGCCGGAACCACCTGCTCGACTCGCCAGAACAACCTGCCGATCACGCAAAAATCACCTGCCGGCTACGCCACAACCAGTTGGGGAACACTTCGGAATCACCTGCCGGGCTTGCTGGAACCACCTGCCGGACATGCCAAAATCACCTGCCAACTACGCCAGTACCACTTGGCGGACACTGTGGAAACTCCTGTCGGGCCGGCCGGAACCACATCTCAGACGTGCCAGAACCATGTGCATGAGATGCTGGAACCACACCCCGAACAGACGGAAAACACCTGCCAGACCCGTCTGAACAACCTGCCGAGCACGCCGAGCCACCTGCTCGACTCGCCGGAACCACCTACCTGACATGCCCAAATCACCAGCCGGGTATGCCAGAACCACTTGGCGGACACTCCGGAATCATCTGCCGGACATGCCGGAACCAGCTCTCAGACACACCAGAACCACGTGCCGGAGACGCCGGAAGCACCTGCCGAGCATGCCGGAGCCACCTGCTCGACTCGCCAGAAACACCTGCCGGACACGCCAAAATCACCTGCCGGGTACGCCAGAACCACCTGGCGGACACTACGGAATCACCTGCCGCGCATGCCGGAACCACCTCTCAGACGTGCCGGAAGCACGTGCCGGACACGCCGGAATCACCTACCGGACAGACCGGAACCACCTGCCGAGCATGCCGGAGCCACCTGTTCGACTCGCTGGAACCACCTGCCGGACAGGCCAATATCAACTGCTGGCTATGCCAGAACCACCTGGGGGACGGTCCGGAATCACCTGCCAGCCATGGCGGAACCACCTCTCAGACGTACCAGAACCACCTGCCGGAGAAGCTGGAAACACGTCCTGGACAGTCTGGAACCACCTGCCGGCCAAGCCTGAACCACCTGCCAAGCACAACGGAACAACCTGCCAGACACGCCAAAATCACCTGCGTGTTATGCCAGAACCACTTGGAGGACTCTCTGGGATGACCTGCCGGGCATGCCGGAACCACCTCTCAGACGTGCCAGAACCATGTGGCGGACAGTCCGGAATCACCTGTTGGGCATGCGCAACCACCTCTGAGACGTACCAGAACCACATGCCGTGCAGGCTGGAACCACCTACCGGACAGACCGGAATCACCTTTCGGGCATGCCGGAACCACCTGTCAGATGTGCCAGAAACACGTGCCGGAGACGCCGGAAGCACCTGCCAAGCACGTTGGAACCACCTGCTCAACTCGCCTGAACCACCTGCAGGACATGCCAAAATCACCTGCCGACTATGCCAGAACCACTTGGCGAACACTCCGGAATCACTTGCCGGGCATGCAGGAACCACCTCTCAGACATGCCAGAACCCCATGCCAATGACCCCGGAAGCACCAGCCGAGCACGCCGGAACCACCTGCTCGACTCGCCAGAACCACCTGCCGATCACGCAAAAATCACCTGCCGGCTACGCCACAACCAGTTGGTGAACACTTTGGAATCACCTGCCAGGCTTGCTGGAACCACCTGCCAGTCATGCCAAAATCACCTGCCAACTACGCCAGAACCGCTTGGCGGACACTGCGGAAACACCTGTCGGGCCGGCCGGAACCACATCTCAGACGTGCCAGAAACGTGTTCATGAGATGCTGGAACCACACCCCGAACAGACGGATACCACCTGCCAGAACCGCCTGAACCACCTGCTGAGCACGCCGGAACCACCTGCTCGACTCACCGGTACCACATCCCTGACACGCCAAAATCACCTGCTGGGTATGCCAGAACCACTTGGCGGACACTCCGGAATCATCTGCCGGACATGCCGGAACCAGCTCTCAGACACACCAGAACCAAGTGCCGGAGACGCCGGAACCACATGCCGAGCATGCCGGAGCCACCTGCTCGACTCGCCAGAAACACCTGCCGGACACGCCAAAATCACCTGCCGGTTACGCCAGAACCACCTGGCGGACACTTCGAAACCGCCTGTCGCGCATGCCGGAACCACCTCTCAGACGTGCCGGAAGCACGTGCTGGACACGCCGGAATCACCTACCGGACAGACCGGAACCACCTGCCGAGCACGCCGGAGCCACCTGTTCGACTCGCTGGAACCACCTGCCGGACAGGCCAATATCAACTGCTGGCTATGCCAGAACCACCTGGGGGACGGTCCGGAATCACCTGCCAGCCATGGCGGAACCACCTCTCAGACGTACCAGAACCACCTGCCGGAGAAGCTGGAAACACGTCCTGGACAGTCTGGAACCACCTGCCGGCCAAGCCTGAACCACCTGCCAAGCACAACGGAACAACCTGCCAGACACGCCAAAATCACCTGCGTGTTATGCCAGAACCTCTTGGAGGACTCTCTGGGATGACCTGCCGGGCATGCCGGAACCACCTCTCAGACGTGCCCGAAGCACGTGCCGGACACGCCGGAAACACCTACCGGACAGACCGGAACCACCTGCCAAGAACGCCGGAGCCACCTGTTCGACTCGCTGGAACCACGTGCCGTGCACGCCGGAACCACCTAGCGGACAGTCCGGGGTCACCTGTTGGCCATGGCGGAACCACCACTCAGACGTACCAGAACCACGTGCCGGAGAAGCCGGAAGCACGTCCGAGCACGTCGCAACCACCTGCCCAGCTCGCCTGAACCACCTGCCGGACACGCCAAAATCACCTGCCGGCTACGCCAGAACCACTTGGCGAACACTCCGGAATCACCTGCCGGGCATGCCGGAACCACCTCTCAGATGTGCCAGAACCACGTGCCAATGACCCCAGAAGCACCTGCCGAGCACGCCGGAACCACCTGCTCGACTCGCCAGAACCACCTGCCGGACACGCAAAAATCACCTGCCGGCTACGCCACAACCAGTTGGGGAACACTTCGGAATCACCTGCCGGGCTTGCTGGAACCACCTGCCGGTCATGCCATAATCACCTGCCAACTACGCCAGTACCACTTGGCGGACACTGTGGAAACACCTGTCGGGCCGGCCGGACCCGGGCATCTCCAGACGTGCCAGAACCATGTGCATGAGATGCTGGAACCACACCCCGAACAGACGGAAAACACCTGCCAGACCCGTCTGAACAACCTGCCGAGCACGCCGGAGCCACCTGCTCGACTCGCCGGAACCACCTACCTGACATGCCCAAATCACCAGCCGGGTATGCCAGAACCACTTGGCGGACACTCCGGAATCATCTGCCGGACATGCCGGGACCAGCTCTCAGACACACCAGAACCACGTGCCGGAGACGCCGGAAGCACCTGCCGAGCATGCCGGAGCCACCTGCTCGACTCGCCAGAAACACCTGCTGGACACGCCAAAATCACCTGCCGGGTACGCCAGAACCACCTGGCGGACACTCCGAAACCACCTGTCGCGCATGCCGGAACCACCTCTCAGACGTGCCGGAAGCACGTGCCGGACACGCCGGAATCACCTACCGGACAGACCGGAACCACCTGCCGAGCACGCCGGAGCCACCTGTTCGACTCGCTGGAACCACCTGCCGGACAGGCCAATATCAACTGCTGGCTATGCCAGAACCACCTGGGGGACGGTCCGGAATCACCTGCCAGCCATGGCGGAACCACCTCTCAGACGTACCAGAACCACCTGCCGGAGAAGCTGGAAACACGTCCCGGACAGTCTGGAACCACCTGCCGGCCAAGCCTGAACCACCTGCCAAGCACAACGGAACAACCTGCCAGACACGCCAAAATCACCTGCGTGTTATGCCAGAACCACTTGGAGGACTCTCTGGGATGACCTGCCGGGCATGCCGGAACCACCTCTCAGACGTGCCAGAACCATGTGGCGGACAGTCCGGAATCACCTGTTGGGCATGCGCAACCACCTCTGAGACGTACCAGAACCACATGCCGTGCAGGCTGGAACCACCTACCGGACAGACCGGAATCACCTTTCGGGCATGCCGGAACAACCAGTCAGATGTGCCAGAAACACGTGCCGGAGACGCCGGAAGCACCTGCCAAGCACGTTGGAACCACCTGCTCAACTCGCCTGAACCACCTGCCGGACATGCCAAAATCACCTGCCGACTATGCCAGAACCACTTGGCGAATACTCCGGAATCACTTGCCGGGCATGCAGGAACCACCTCTCAGACATGCCAGAACCCCGTGCCAATGACCCCGGAAGCACCAGCCCCGAGCACGCCGGAACCACCTGCTCGACTCGCCAGAACCACCTGCCGATCACGCAAAATTCACCCTGCCGGCTACGCCACAACCAGTTGGTGAACACTTTGGAATCACCTGCCAGGCTTGCTGGAACCACCTGCCAGTCATGCCAAAATCACCTGCCAACTACGCCAGAACCACTTGGCGGACACTGCGGAAACACCTGTCGGGCCGGCTGGAACCACATCTCAGACGTGCCAGAAACGTGTTCATGAGATGCTGGAACCACACCCGAACAGACGGATACCACCTGCCAGAACCGCCTGAACCACCTGCTGAGCACGCCGGAACCACCTGCTCGACTCACCGGTACCACCTCCCTGACACGCCAAAATCACCTGCTGGGTATGCCAGAACCACTTGGCGGACACTCCGGAATCATCTGCCGGACATGCCGGAACCAGCTCTCAGACACACCAGAACCACGTGCCGGAGACGCCGGAAGCACCTGCCGAGCATGCCGGAGCCACCTGCTCGACTCGCCAGAAACACCTGCCGGACACGCCAAAATCACCTGCCGGGTACGCCAGAACCACCTGGCGGACACTCCGAAACCACCTGTCGCGCATGCCGGAACCACCTCTCAGACGTGCCGGAAGCACGTGCCGGACACGCCGGAATCACCTACCGGACAGACCGGAACCACCTGCCGAGCACGCCGGAGCCACCTGTTCGACTCGCTGGAACCACCTGCCGGACAGGCCAATATCAACTGCTGGCTATGCCAGAACCACCTGGGGGACGGTCCGGAATCACCTGCCAGCCATGGCGGAACCACCTCTCAGACGTACCAGAACCACCTGCCGGAGAAGCTGGAAACACGTCCTGGACAGTCTGGAACCACCTGCCGGCCAAGCCTGAACCACCTGCCAAGCACAACGGAACAACCTGCCAGACACGCCAAAATCACCTGCGTGTTATGCCAGAACCACTGGAGGACTCTCTGGGATGACCTGCCGGGCATGCCGGAACCACCTCTCAGACGTGCCAGAACCATGTGGCGGACAGTCCGGAATCACCTGTTGGGCATGCGCAACCACCTCTGAGACGTACCCGAACCACATGCCGTGCAGGCTGGAACCACCTACCGGACAGACCGGAATCACCTTTCGGGCATGCCGGAACCACCTGTCAGATGTGCCAGAAACACGTGCCGGAGACGCCGGAAGCACCTGCCAAGCACGTGGAACCACCTGCTCAACTCGCCTGAACCACCTGCCGGGCATGCCAAAATCACCTGCCGACTATGCCAGAACCACTTGGCGAACACTCCGGAATCACTTGCCCGGCATGCAGGAACCACCTCTCAGATATGCCAGAACCCCGTGCCAATGACCCCGGAAGCACCTGCCGAGCACGCCGGAACCACCTGCTCGACTCGCCAGAACCACCTGCCGGTCACGCAAAAATCACCTGCCGGCTATGCCACAACCAGTTGGGGAACACTTCGGAATCACCTGCCGGGCTTGCTGGAACCACCTGCCGGTCATGCCAAAATCACCTGCCAACTACGCCAGTACCGCTCGGTGGACACTGTGGAAACACCTGTCGGGCCGGCTGGAACCACATCTCAGACGTGCCAGAACCGTGTTCATGAGATGCTGGAACCACACCCCGAACAGACGGATACCACCTGCCAGACCCGTCTGAACCACCTGCTCGAGCACGCCGGAACCACCTGCTCGACTCACCGGTACCACCTCCCTGACACGCCAAAATCACCTGCTGGGTATGCCAGAACCACTTGGCGGACACTCCGGAATCATCTGCCGGACATGCCGGAACCAGCTCTCAGACACACCAGAACCAAGTGCCGGAGACGCCGGAACCACCTGCCGAGCATGCCGGAGCCACCTGCTCGACTCGCCAGAACCAGCTGCCGGACACGCCAAAATCACCTGCCGGGTACGCCAGAACCACCTGGCGGACACTACGGAATCACCTGCCGCGCATGCCGGAACCACCTCTCAGACGTGCCGGAAGCACGTGCCGGACACGCCGGCAACACCTACCGGACAGACCGGAACCACCTGCCGAGAACGCCGGAGCCACCTGTTCGACTCGCTGGAACCACCTG